>NC_079224.1:9012861-9097861 GCF_029633865.1 Lampris incognitus | reverse complement strand
TCCGCTGCCTACCAACACGGGGGCTGGCGGTTTGAATCCCCGTGTTACCTCCAGCTTGGTCGGGCGTCTCTACAGACACAAGTGGCCGTGTCTGCGGGTGGGAAGTCAGATGTGGGTATATGTCCTGGTCGCTGCACTAGCACCTCCTCTGGTCGGTCGGTCGGGGCGCCCCCCCCCCCCCCCCCGGATCGGGACAGAGGGGATGGAGCAGCGACCGGGACGGCCCAAAAAGAGTGGGGTAATTGGCCAGATACAATTCGGGAGAAAAAGGGGGAAAATTGAAAAAAAAAAGTTGTTAAAATGTTAATTTTGGTGTCATGTTTTCTTAACAGACACACTAACATATGTAAATCATTGATATCTCCGCTGGGTATTTATCTTGACAGAATATAGAGTTTAAAAATTCTCGTTCTAGTAGTTTCTAAGTTCTACTCATTGTTGGGATTGTTTCGATGGTTATTTTCAGGTCTTTTTTCACATTTTACGTTTTATAGGCCTTGTTACGTCTGTTAGATTATTGTATGAGGAAGTCGGGAGTTGCAGAAGTATGTAGGAGTGGTGTAGGACATGTATGAGGGAAGTGTGACAGTGGTGAGGTGTGCGGTTGGAATGACAGATGGGTTCAAGGTGGAGGTGGGATTATATCAAGGATCGGCTCTGAGCCCTTTCTTTCTTGTTTGTAATGGTGATGGACAGGTCGAGAGATGAGATCAGGCAGGAGTCTCCGTGGACGATGACGTTTGCAGATGACATTGTGATCTGTAGTGAGAGTGGGGTGCAGGTGGAGGAGAGCCTGGAGAGGTGGAGGTATGCACTGGAGAGAAGAGGAATGAAAGTCCGTAGGAGCAAGATGGAATACCTATGTGTGAATGAGAGGGAGGACAGTGGAACGGTGAGGATGCCAGGAGCAGAGGTGACAAAGGTATACGAGTTTAAATACTTGGGGTCAACTGTCCGAAGTAACAGGGAGTGCAGAAGAGAGGTGAAGAAGAGAGTGCAGGCAGGGTGGAGTGGGTGGAGAAGAGTGTCAGGAGTGATTTGTGACAGAAGGGTACCAGCAAGAGTTAAAGGGAAGGTTTACAAGACGGTTGTGAGACCAGCTATGTTATATGGTTTGGAGACAGTGGCACTGACGAAAAGACAGGAGGTGGAGCTGGAGGTGGCAGAGATGAAGATGATAAGATTTTTATTGGGAGTGATGAAGAAGGACAGGATTAGGAACGAGTATATTAGAGGGACCGCTCAGGTTGGATGGTTTGGAGACAAAGCAAGAGAGGCAAGATTGAGATGGTTTGGACATGTGTGGAGGAGAGATGCTGGGTATATTGGGAGGATGCTGAATATGGAGCTGCCAGGGAAGAGGAGAAGAGGAAGGCCAAAGAGGAGGTTTATGGATGTGGTGAGGGAGGACATGCAGGTGGATGGTGTGACAGAGGAAGATGCAGAGGACAGGAAGAGATGGAAACGGATGATCCACTGTGGCGCCCCCTAACGGGAGCAGCCAAAAGTAATAGCAGTAGTAGTAGTAGTAGTAATAGTAGTAGTAGTTACGTTCGTTAGATTAGCCATATGTGTTTTCTGTTCTGTTCTTCAGGTAATATTTTCACTTTTTCAATTTTGCTATTCAAGTTCGACCATGTCTCTCTGAAGTTTAAATTGTTTAAAAATAGTATTATAGTTGTTAAAATGTTAATTTTGGTGTCAGTCGTTTCCTAACAGACATACTAACATATGCAATGCATTAATATCTCAGGTAGGTATTTGTCTTGACAGAATATAGAGTTTAAAAACCGGCGGTCATTTTGATGGCCCGTGGTCGTTTTAGGTAGGAGGGGAATCCCGGTCATTCTGGAGTTAAAGTAAAATGAACGAATAAATAAATAAACAAATAAATAATCACTCCGACCTCTGAAACTTCCTTCTCTTTTTAGCGGAGTCTTCGGGGGTCTTGGCCGGCGGGTGCGACTGTTTCTGAGGTGTCTGCAGTGCTGCCTGGGCAGCTTTGACCCAGTCTGTCAACGAACGTTTGCCGCCCTCGCCAGTCTGGAGAGAAAAGCTCTCAATGTCCAGTCCGCGCCGGGTCATTGTGTCATCGGCGCTCTCCTCGTCGGGCTCATAGGCTGAGATGTCGAGGTCAGCACTCTGCGGACACAGGAACAAACTCTGGAGTCAGTCAAACAAACATCTAGGGACACATTTCTCTGACTGACATCTAGTCAAGTATCGTCTTCTGAAGACATCTTAATTGATGAAATAATTCGACTGATTAAAGTGAAGTTAAGTTATGCTTAAAATACAATTACACCTCCCACACCCGTGCAATGTACCAAGAAAGTCTCAAGACTCCACCTTTAAGTACACTGATGTGACTCATTAAAGATTCCCAAGAATCGTTGACTTCCAAGTGTGCTTTTTGCTGCATCACTGCGCGGAACACCGGAGGGCAACAGTTCTCATGGAAAAATCCACCAGAAAACTTTTGTTCCCGTCATGTGCCGACAAGACCGGCATACCAGGCTGTCAGCCAACGCGCTCACACTTATTTGAATCAACTTGACTCTGCTAGGCGGAGTGCCAATAGACGTCACTCGAAACACAGAGTGAGAGAGAGAGAGAGACAGAGAGAGAGAGAGAGAGAGAGAGAGAGAGAGAGAGAGAGAGAGAGAGAGAGAGAGAGAGAGAGAGAGAGAGAGAGAGAGGAACACTATGTTCCTGGCCACATTTCAAAAATGTTTTCACCCTGCGCTGAAGGAGTTGTGAGTACACAGCTCTGCATTTGCTTGCCTGCGCAGCCTCCTCCTCCTCCTCCAACAACAGCATTTCACTGAACAAACAGTAGTAAAAGACTGTTTATAGTCCCGCTCGGCCGGCCCTGATGTGGTGGAGGTTATTAACCTCTCTGCCTGCCGATGTTTAGGGACTTGGACCGAGGAGCCGACTTGATCCGGGAAGCGGCCATCCTCTTTGGCCTTGAAATGTGCTCGCCGTCGCAGCTCCGCCCACCCGCAATCAAAGCTGGTACAATAATAAAGACGACCGAGCGGCAGACATGCATGTAGTGAGTCAGCCGAGTGTTTGTCTCAGGTTTATTTGGAGTAATAAAACGTCCTCTCGGTTCAGGATGTTCCCCACCATATCCTGTTAGATCCAGTTTGACCTACAACTGGCAGCGTGTTTAGCTACGCACCCAATGCTGAGACAAGAAGTTCTAAAAATGAGGTTACGACGATCAAATGACCTACTTCGATTGAAATCAGGACATTTTGCAAGCGGCCTAATTAAACAAAGTTAAAAAAAAATAAGAATAAAACACCTGACATAACAAACGCAGATGCCAATTAAATGCACCTGTTGTGTTGAAACAGCACTTTTCCCATTAGAGAACATCCACCTGTTACCGAACACAGCCGAAATTCAAAATGGCAGCTAATGTTCAGCAACGCACACTTCAGCACGGTTGGAACCATAGGGCCCTTGCTCTCCTCGGGGCCTCCGACCACAAGGCTCCAGTTAGGTGATCTTAGATCTCATTTGACCCCACTGAGCTGATAGCAGCACATTTAAGTGTGACAAGAGGAAGTAGCTGGGTCTGTGGGAGTGATGACAATCTGTCTTGAGGCTTCCTCTCCCTACTCACAGATTGCAAACTCAGACCTCCATGACAAGGTGCTCTTTGCGGCCCTGAATTCATTACGCACGACGTGGTCTGCATAACTAGGCTAAAATGCTGGGGAACAAGATAAAACCATCATTTCATAATTCACTGACCACAGAGATCTTTTTTTTTATTATTTTGTTGCTCTCCTCCACAAACAGGCCAGAGTGCCTGGTCAGCTACTGAGCAGTACAGTGCTGGAGATAGTAAGGATACGGCGGCCTTGCTCAAGCACACTTCTGCAAAATGGACGATTGTCAAGGCAAGAACCCGAACCCGGGTCCTCTAGGGGTGTGTATTGGCGAGAATCTGGCGATACAATACGTATCACGATACAGGGTTACAATTCAATATATCGTGATATATTACGATACTGTAAGAAAGGTGATATATTGCGATTTCCCAGGCCTGTGTTCTTTGTGCTTATGCTACTTACTGTCTCAGTTTACGTTGCTGAGATGGAGTGGAAGAGTCACAACACAAAATGTTTGTCACAAAGCTTTACATGTAAACAATAAAAAATCGATATAATGGTTTGAGAATCGATACAGTACCATGAAATATAGTGATACTCGGGTGTATCGATATTTTCTTACACCCCCCCCCCGCCCCAAGGTCCTCCGTTTAAAAGAACGACCCACAATCGCCAGGCAGACTCGGGCTGTACCGTGCCGTCGGGAGCGAGCGACACGCGGGGTCGTTCCAGCTCCAGTGTATATATGCAGATCAGAACTTCACTGACAAAGAACACCGCTTCACCACTCCTACATTCTCTCCATGCCGACCCGGCCTTCGACAAACACTGCGCCTCCGAGACATCTGACGAGGAACGCTTAATCCACACTGCCGTACACGAGGCAGCTCGGAAGGCCAAATCCAACACATACACAACAAACACGTCCGCCGAAAGCAGCAGCGAGAAGACCGAAAAGTCCATTAACTGGTCTTCCATTACGCCAAAGAGATGAACAGATGAATATAAAAGCCTATTTCCAAATTTTCCATTCCTAGGATTTTACACAGAAATACAAAATACAAAATACAAATAAAGGGATACGAGACATCAGAACCGGTAACAGCCTTCATAAAAGTACTGTAACACTGTTTACCTAGAGTGGAATTTTACACACAGTAACATCTATTTTGGTGAAGGAGTGGGTTTATTTTAAAACACTCCAGCCAATTGCACGCGCGCACACGCGTATGCTCTCTCTCGCTCTCTCTCTCTCACACACACACACACACACACACACACTCACTAACTCACTCAAATTGCTGCCTCAACGTATGAACTTTGAACTCTGTGGATAATGACCTAAACATGGAGGATGTACTCTGAACTGCTGGCTACAGCCCAGCGGGACACTTCAGGCTGTTGGGATAGTGCTGTAGCACATCACCTCGAGGAATAACTAAACACCAAAACTGGAAGAAAAAAAAAATATAGAAAAAAACTGATACAATCACTTAAGTACTACTGACCTTATTTTATAAGTATATTTTTTTACCATAGGTGATAAACCATATGCAAAAGTAGACCTTTTTGCTGAGCAAGTAAAGTGTAACACGGCAAAAATTGTCGGGTACAATATGTAAACCCTATGACATATTGTTTTTGACGTACCAATATAAGACTCGCAATACTGACAGCATAAAGACATTCGGGACACAACTTTATCACACGCTGGGAGTCAGCCTTACCACACTGAGCAAATACTGTCATTTGCTGGACATAACGTTGGCTACACAAAACACAAGAGGGTGTAGCGCGCCACCTAGTGTCCATTATGCCCATCTGCTACACCATGCCAAAAAAAAAAAGGTTATGCAGAATCACTGAGGTGCTGTTAAGCATCTTTGTTTGTCTAGAAGTCTGCTGTCTAAAAGTTGACTTTTGTGCAGGAGTGGCTGCAGCCACAGCTGCGGTGGTCAAATTTAGGGGTTGCTACAAGGTATGGCCAGAAAAAGGGGGCTACGTTTGGTGCCGTGACTTGTAATCAGGATCCGCAATCAGCTGGTCCCCAGGGGCGCGGCGACATCACCACTGAAGAACGGAAGTGCACACACCTCCTAGTGGCGACGGTTGTGGTTAAATGCATTATGTGGCGGCGTCTCCGTCCCTTCTTCACATGAGGACGACAAGAGTTGGGCTGGAGTTGAGCCGATGATAAACGACCACAACATCTATATGTTTTTTTGTTTTTGCCAGAACTGAGCTGTGCTAGAAACGAGTGGCCCCGCAGCAGCTACCCTGAATTCAGAAGACTGGTGTGGTTTCTACGAGGTACAGCCAGAAAAAGGGGGCTACATTTGGTAGTGATATAGAAGTGGTTCAGTTTATGGTTAACATTACGTAGTGGTGAAGTTGTGTTTAGTGAGGCTATCCACATAAGGGTTCGACCGGTTTCATTGATACATATGTGGTTTCCGAGAGAATGTCTGTGGAGATTTTCCCCATTTAGGTCACAAGCTTGTTCTTTTGTGATTTTAGCTGGTCTGAACCAACCTAGGGCGGCACGGTGACGCAGTGGTTAGTGCAGTCGCCTCACAGCCAGAAGGTCCTGGGTTCGAGCCCCGAGGTTGTCCAACCTTGGGGGGTCGTCCCCTGTGTGGCGTTTGCATGTTCTCCCCGTGTCTGCGTGGGTTTCCTCCGGGTGCTCCGGTTTCCTCCCACAGTCCAAAGACATGTAGGTCAGGTGAATCGGCCATACTAAATTGTCCCTAGTTGTGAATGTGTGCGTTTGTGTGTGTATGTCAGCCCTGTGATGGACTGGCGGCCTGTCCAGGGTGGCTCCCCACCTGCCACCCAATGACTGCTGGGATAGGCTCCAGCATCCCCGCGACCCCTATCGGGATAAGCGGCTTGGATAATGCATGGATGTTTCATTGCAGGTTGTCAAAGTGGGTGTGTAGAAGCAGTAAGAAGTTATAGTGTGAGAATAATTCTCTCACCTCTACTGGAGGAGCAGACATCCCTTTAAGCTGGACATCATAGGGTTCAGAGTCTGTATCACTGCTGGATATCTGTGCAACACCTTCTTTCTTAGCTTCATCTTCAGAGTTGTTCAGATCACTGTCCGTGTCTTCTATGACTAGAGGGTCCTCTGAAAATGAAAAATAAATAAAAAACACTTATATATACACACTTTTCTTATTAGTACAGGGTAGCGTTAGACTGTAAAGTTCTAAATGTGTGATTAAAACAAGAGCAAGAAGTCAGTGCTACAGTGATTGTAGATTTTTAAAAGTGGCTGGAGTCCTACATAGTCCTACAGCTGAACTGCAAAGTTCCTCATGTAAGCCAACACGTCTTGGTGCATGCTCAGTAATCCAGGTAAGAAAAGCCCACTGAACTTCATGTCCAGATGAACCGCTTCAATGTTCAGGGTAAACAAACACAGGTTTCTTTACATTCATTATTTCACTCGTGCAAATGTAGAGTATGCTGTTAGACCCCGCTCACAAAAGTCACTACCTTCAAAGATGTTCAGAAAATCTGGAATTTTTTATATCTAGAAGGCTACAGTGTCTATATTATAAGGTTTCAATGTTTACATCCGGATGTCAGCGCAGCGGCTTGAGGGTGAAGTTAGTTTACTGGTTATGGTACGGGGACCCAATCTGCTCAGCAGTGCTGCTAATGGCCAAAAACTCTATGGTTCAATGTTTCTTTCTTTTACATTTATTTCTAGTTTTTCCCCTTATCCCACCCGATTAACCCAATGGCATATGGCCGGAACTCTTGTCGAATAACTCCCCTGGCTCACGTTTCCACAGGAAGGAGATAGTCGTAACACCAGCTTCCTTCAAACTCGTGTCGGCCGCTCTCGCTATTTTACACGCTGAAGCCTCGCATGGATTGCATCACCTTCAGGCCGCGAAGGAGGCGTAGGGAGAATGCTTTCAGTTGCTTGGCTGCAGGCGCCCGGGTGGGCCAGAGGGGTCGCTGGAGAACGACGAGTCCCCGAACACTACACCGATCTACACCCACTATCCCTCGGGTAAGGGTGGCCTAATGAATGCCTTACCCCGTGGACGCTCTGGCCGTGACCGGTTACGGCGAGTCTGGGATACAAACCTCCCAGGCACATGACGCATGGTTCAATGTTAACGGAGTAAAGTTATTCCTGGGGTGGCACGGTGGCGCAGTGGTTGATGCGGTCGCCTCACAGCAAGAAGGCCCTGGGTTCGAGCACCGAGGTAGTCCAACCTTGGAGGTCATCCTCTGTGTGGAGTTTGAATGTTCTTCCCGTGTCTGTGTGGGTTTCCTACAGGTGCTCCGATTTCATCCCACAGTCCAAAGACATGTAGGTCAGGTGAATAGGCCGTACTAAATTTTCCCTAGGTGTGTGTGTGTGTGTGTGTGTGTGTGTGTGTGTGTGTGTGTGTGTGTGTGTGTGTGTGTGTGATGGCCTGGCGGCCTATCCAGGGTGTCTCCCTGCCTGCCGCCCAATGACTGCTGGGATAGGCTCCAGTATCCCTGCGACCCTAAGAGCAGGATAAGCTGTTTGGATAATGGATGGAAGTTATTTCCAAAAACTAGCCAAAGAGATTTTCTTTTCCAAAAGTCCTCTACCCTAAGAGCTCAAGAGCACGATGTATTTCCAATGACAATCCAATGATGTATTCAAAGGGGTTAGTTTTGTAGCCTATAATACAGAGCAGTGAAAAAGTATTTGTTATTACGACAAAAATGACCGAAAGCACAAGTTACATATTGTCTTTTTCACCAAATCTTAAACCTACTCACACAATCCGAGTACACACCATTTCTGAACATCTCCTGTACTCTACAACCCCTGGAGAGAAGAGGAATGAAAGTCCGTAGGAGCAAGACGGAATACATATGATGAGAGGGAGGACAGTGGAATGTCCTCCCTCTCACCACTGTCCTCCCTCTCATATGAATGAGAGGGAGGACAGTGGAATGGTGAGGATGCAACGAGTAGAGGTGACGAAGGCGTATGAGTTTAAATACTTTGAGTCAACTGTGTCCAAAGTAACGGGGAGTGCAGAAGAGAGGTGAAGAAGAGAGCGCAGGCAGGGTGGAGCGGGTGGAGAAGAGTGTCAGGAGGGATTTGCGACAGAAGGGTACCAGCAAGAGTTAAAGAGAAGGTTTACAAGATGGTTGTGAGACCAGCTATGTTATATGGTTTGGAGACAGTGGCACTGACGAAAAGACAGGAGGTGGAGCTGGAGGTGGCAGAGATGAAGACGATAAGATTTTTATTGGGAGTGACGAACAAGGACAAGATTAGGAACGAGTATATTAGAGGGACAGCTCAGGTTGGACGGTTTGGAGACAAAGCAAGAGAGGCATGATTGAGATGGTTTGGACATGTGTGGAGGAGAGATGCTGGGTATATTGGGAGAAGGATGCTGAATATGGAGCTGCCAGGGAAGAGGAGAAGAGGAAGGCCAAAAAGGAGGTTTATGGATGTGGTGAGAGAGGACATGCAGTTGATTTGTGTGACAGAGGAAGATGCAGAGGACAGGAAGAGAGGAAACGGATGAGCCGCTGTGGTGACCCCTAATGGGAACAGCTGAAAGTAGTAGTAGTAGTTGTAGTAGTAGTAGTACTGTACTCTATAACCAACTTAATAGCATTTTTCTTTTAAGTACACAATAAACATAAGGTTTAAAAACGGTTTAAAATGGATAGTTTTACTTTAGTACCCTATGAATACCAGACCTACACCAGAGTTACCTTTATCTGTGCTCAGCTCTTGCAGGGCTCTCTTATGGGACTGAAGAGTCAGAGTTGCAGGTTTCACGGGCCGTCGTGGCCTCCGCTGCTGCTGTGCCGTGGTTCTGGGCAGAGGCGGCCGCTTCTGAGCGTCACCATTGGACAGCTCACTGTCACTGGAGCTCCATACAATCTGGATCGGATCCTCACTCAAGTCAGCAGCACTAGTCCGCACTGGGTATTGATGGACACAGACAAATGGACATTGCTTTGTCATAATCAGGTAAAAAAAAGATGCCGCTTAGTCTGATTTTTTTTTTTTAATGTAATTCAATCTTTCTTGTGAATTTTGTCGTCATTGATGTAAACAAATGATATCCACATGCCCTGATTGTTGTCCAATCCTGTGATGTATACTGACTGGTTGATGAATAGTGTCTTATGAGCAGGATCTGTGTTTTGGTTGGACTGGATGTATGCTTGACCTTATATATAATCCGGCCTTGTGATTTCATGTGAGACGTTTGAACAAGGCTGGCTCGGTCGAAGTGTGTCAGTGTCTTAGTTGTACAAATGCAAAGTAAATAAGTGGACTCTAAGTTCCCTGCCGTTCTCTCCTCCATTTTAATGGCCTACCACCATTTATTCTTTTGGACAGTATACATAAACAGGATGTGCCACTATGGCCTATTGTTTGTATGATTAACTCGGTGACCTATAGCATCTCTTAAGTTTCTGGCATCTATTCTTAACCCACTGGTAGGCAGTAATGAACATCACATGCAGAACACTATGGAGTTTGTGGATAAGGTGAGGGACATCATTATGGGGGGGGGGGGGGGTGAAACAATTGTCTCTAACGATGTTATGTCTCACTTCATGTGCGTTCCTGTTGATGAAGCAGTGCAGGTAGTCCATATGAAACGACAAAACGACCCCACCCTTAGCAATAGGACCACCCTTAACACTGACCAAGTGTGTCTGCCCCTGAAGCTGTGTCTTCAGTCCATGTACTTCACATACAGGGGGCAGTACTATAGGCAGAGGCATGGGTGTGCTATGGGTTCCCCAGTCTCACCTGTAGTGGCCAACTTGTATATAGAGGTAGTGGAAAAGAGGGCTCTGATGTCATATTCAGGGATACCACCTAGCCATTGGTTCAGATTTGTGGACGACACCTGGGTTTAAAATTAAATCTCAGGATGTACCATGTTTCATCGACCACATTAACTCTGTGGACAACCACATCAAGTTCACCAGGCAGGATGTGAAAAATGACAGGTTAGCCTTCTTAGACTGTAAAATTGCAACTGGTGATGGGGGACATTTGATTGTTGATGTAAACCAACATATACTGATCAGTACTTAAGGTTTGACTCTCATCATCCACTGGAGCACAAACTAGGAGTCATCACGATGCCGAACCACCGAGCTGACAACATCCCCACCGACACAGCAGCTGGGGAAGGGGAGTAATCCCACATTAAGCAAGCCCTGGTTAAGTGTGGTTATCCTAACGGGGCGTTTGTCAAAGCCAGGAAGACGCCCAAACAGTGCACCAGCTGATCAAAGAGAGAAGGACCACAGTGGTCTAAGCATAAACCAGTGGTGATTCTGTATGTGGTGGGAGTGTCAGAAAAGTTGAGACGCATATTTTCCAAACACCACGTCTCAGTTGCTTTCAAACTCCAAAACATGCTGCGCCAGAAATTGGTCCACCCCAAGGATCAGGCCCCCTGGCACAAACAGAGCAATATAGTGTATACTGTTAAGTGCCAAGAGGATTGCCATGACTTGTAATTGGGGAAACTAAACAGATGCTGGCCAAGAGGATGGCACAACACTGGAGAGCTAACACATCAGGCCAGGACTCCACAGTCTACACCATCTACACAGTCTACACCATCTACAGGCCAGTGGCCACTCTTTCAAGGATGAGGATGTGCACAACCTTGATAGGGAGGAACGCTGGTTTGAATGGGGAGTCAAAGAGGCCATCTATGTGAAGAGGGAACGACGATCCCTGAACTGAGGGGGGGGGGGGGGGTAAGAGTATATCTGTCACCATTTTACAATGCTGTGATTGCAACTATTCCCAAATCCTGTCTTGATGCATGCTCAGTAATCCAGGAAAGAAAACGACTGAGTCATTTGGTTGTTATGCAGCTGTATTGTTTGTAAGGGTGGGGATACCTGCAGTCAGTTTAGACTGAAGAGGTCACTTATTTGAGTGACGAAACGCATCTGTCAATAAACGTTGTGTTCAGATGAACTGATTCAACCTTCTTTGATTCCCAAATCCTCTGTGAATAGGACACATGGCCACAGAAACTGTAGTTAATGGTCATGCCCATATTTGTGCACAAAACTGGTCGTTATGCAGCTGTATTGTTTAGAAGGGTGGGAATACCTGCACTCGGTTTAGACTGAAGTAGTCTGTGGGCCAGTAGGGTCGGTCGGTACCATCTGGGGGGAATAATTCTCATGCTGATTTTTGGCAAGGTGTACACCCCTAGTACTAGAAAATATGTGATAACCTTGCAGCAGTGGTAGCTTTATGTGTGTTATCGTGCGTTTTAAAACTTCCATAGACCAAAAAAAACAAAAAACGCCTGGGCACAGAATTATATTTTTGCCAATTCTGAGCTTATTCTCTCAGTCAGTATCAAATGTTATACATCATATGATTCAGGGGAACCCCCCCCTCTTTCTGGTGCAGTGTACAGTTACTTTCATACATTACCTGTGTGTAAGCATACCATATTTGACATAAAAATGAAAACGGCCAGTAAAAAAAAAACTTGTATTTTGTTGAGTAACTCCATAGTTAACCACTGAAGTTTTGTTTTTTCAATGTGAAAAGTTGCCCTTAGGTGTCTTGTAACTCCATGCGAAGTTTGGTGCAAATACACCTTTTCCTCAATGAGTTACAGCCATTTATTTGGAGATTCTCCTAGGCTTTTTTTATTTAGTCAACGTAAAATCATGTTTTATTGGATATCTCCCAAGTTAACCAAGGACACACAATCACATGTATTTGTAGAGAATTTATTCCGGAATTCAAATAATTACTAAGTACAAAGACTGTTAATTACAAACTAATTACAACTAATTACAAAGACCGCCTTCCATACTTTGTTTTAAAGAGTGACGAAACGTATCTGTCAATAAAGGTTGTATCCAGATGAACTGATTCAACCCTCTTTGATCTGGACAGCATACTTTTGGTCATGCACACCACACAAGTCTTTTTTTTGTTGAAGCGTACTTTTCCTGCTCCCCAGAGTCAACTTTTTTTTTTGTTTTTTTACATTTGGGTCTCATGGGTGATGTTTAGGCACTCTTATCAAGCGGTTTAACAACCCTTAACAGCTTACCTGAAGAAGGGGGATGTGTCAGCTTTCTTGCTGCAGACCGTTTCTTTCCTGATAACTTGAGATTCTGCAACAAAGAACATGAATTGGACTGCTTTTTATAGAGCGCTTTTCTAACTGCAACAGCCACTTTACAATTTATCAATGACACACATTCACCCACGCACGCACACACACACACACTCATACACTGATGGCATTGTCAGCCATGCAAGGTAACAACCAGCTGATCGGGAGCAGTTGGGGTTAGGTGTTTTGCTCAGGAACATTTCGACACCCATCCATTCTCCTATTATCCAAACCTCTTATCCTGCTCTCAGAGTCACAGGGATGCTGGAGGCTATCCCAGCAGTCACTGGGCAGCAGGCCATCACACAGAACCGACATACAGTACACAGACACGCACGCGCACACACACACACACACATTCATATCTAGGGAGAATTTAGCACGGCCGATTCACCTGACCTACGTGTCTCTGGACACGGGGAATACATGCAAACTCCCACAGAGGACGACCCCCAAGGTTGGACTGCCCCAGGGCTTGAACCCAGGACCTTCTAGTTACCAGGCGACCTGCTCTGCCTCCAAGGCAGTGTTTCTCAACCGGGGGTCCGCGGACCCCTAGTGGTCCGTGGCGTAATTGCAAGGGGTCCGTGAAAATAAAATGTCTTAAAAAAAAAGATCCTATGACATTTATAGAAATAGGATTATTTTACTCAAATGTGACTGAGACCTTTATCTACCTAAACTATAAAGGGTAACAGGCCTTTTTTCTCTAATTACATCTGTTTCACAAGTGTAATTTATTGTATTTTAAAAAGAGATCTCGCTCCCGTTTGCATTGTTAAAAGTTACTGCATAAAAATTCTGTTGTTACATATATCTGAAAGTTACTGAATACATATTCTGTTTTGTTACACATATCTGAAAGTTACTGCATAAGAATTCTGTTTTGTTACATATATCTGAAAGTTACTGAATACATATTCTGTTTTGTTACACATATCTGAAAGTTACTGCATAAGAATTCTGTTTTGTTACATATATCTGAAAGTTACTGAATACATATTCTGTGTTGTTACATATATCTGAAAGTTACTGCATAAGAATTCTGTTTTGTTAACTATATCTAAGTTACAACTGAAAGCTCTTATTTTTGCCCCAAAGAGTGAATAAATGTTATAATGCAATTTAAAATGCAGTTTCTACTGTTTCTATCAAATTGCAACCCCCCTCCCCCAAGATCAGGTGGAGGGGTCCTCAGGATAGATCAAAAATACGCAGGGGGTCCAGGACCCCAAAAAGGTTGAGAACCACTGCCCCAAGCTACTGTTGCCCTGAATGCCGTCAACAAGTTACACAAATCCAGTTCGAGCTAGGAGTGATACAACACTCCCTATGCCGAGGGGCAGGCGCGCTGCGAGTGGACTGCAACCACCGACACACGTATTATGGGTGTCGACCTGCATTTCAGAGACAATCGGGGTTGTTTCTTCTATAAACGATCCATTAACCTTAATCACCGGCGTGTCCTGGAAGCAGTCTTCCCATCGTCGCCAACGCTTGCCGGGCGAAACAGCAGCTTCTCTCGCCACTTTCTGGGGGACGGGAGGATGTCTGACATCAGGACGTCTGACGTCATCCGGAAAGGAAACGCACCTGATGTGCTTGCGGTACCTCTTGCGCTGGCAAGTAAGACAAAGGAAGGGTTAAAAAAAGAGAAAGAAAAAGAGGCGCTAAACACATCTTTCTAAAAGTACGTTTGCTTCGCAACCTCGTCGCCAAACACTGACGTTACGATTCAGCCGAGCTCCCGGGCGTCGCGGTGACCTTACACGAGCGGTCACTAGACCGGCATGTGAAGTTAAGTTAAGTTACCGCTAACTCGGACCGCGGGAGCTAGCGAGTTAGCTAGCGGGCTACTTACCTTCCCGTAAGACATGGCGGCGAGTCGTGCGTCTGACGCGCTAGCCTTGCCGGGGTCTGGACACGCTAACGCAGTTTATGAAACGGGCAAGTTATTTGCCGATTCTTACACATCTGGTCCGTCCCTACGGCAACTTAGTGCCAGTCATGTCAACCCGCCCCGACGTCGGCGTCCGCGGCGTGTTGACGTCGGTCACGTAAACCCGCCCCGACGTTGGCGTCCGCGGCGCGTTGACGTCGGTCACGTCAACCCGCCCCGACGTCGGCGTCCGCGGCGTGTTGACGTCGGTCACGTAAACCCGCCCCGACGTCGGCGTCCGCGGCGTGTTGACGTACTCACGGGGAGCGCGCTCCTTTCCCGCGCCGGCGTGTCCCGGAGCCGCGACTCCGCCGTGGCCCTGCGCTCTCCTCCCCCCCGCCCGCCCCCCCTAACACAACCGCGGCCAGGTGAGACTCAAAGTCATCGCATCAAGTTAGACTGACGACAGACTGGAGAGTGTAGGGAGCGCACCAGGAAGGGAAATGCGTTCTCTCTCGTTCATATGCTTGACCCCCATACAGTGAGGGGATCCGGGGGCTCCGTTACGCTGTGCGCGGCATTTTCCTGACATGGTTTGGGTCCATTCGTCCCCGGGAGGGTCACTGCCAATCAATACATAGTTATTCCGAGTGATCACCTTTTTGTTATGATGAGACGTTTCTATCCTGGTGGGAGTGGTGTCTTCCAGGAGGACAATGCCCCCGTACACAGGACACGGGGGGTGGGGGTGTCCAGTGGATGGTTTGATGAGGTTGACAATGATGTGACTCACATGCTATGGCCTTCAGTCACCAGATCTCAACCCAACTGAACACCTACGGGAGGTTTTGGACCGACGTGTTAGAGAGCGCTCTCCACCACCACCACCATCATCAAAATACCAGAGAGAGAATCTTCTGGAAGAATGGTGTCCATCCCTCCAGTAGAGTTCAGAGACTTGTAGGAGCACCGAAGCTCTTCTGGAGGCTCGCACATTGGATGAGGCGGGTATAGACAGCGGATCTGATCAAATCCATTGATTCATTCATATTTACTACTCAACAATATCAGGTTCTAAACTTTTACACTTAACTCAAGCAAATGGTAGACGGAAGTAATTATAATTACACAGTATCAGTAAGACACTACCCACGACCGATTATCATCAAGTGGGAGCAAACCAGAATATTGGGGGGGGGGTATCCCCTGTATCCCATGTATTATGGTTACTGCCTAGGTCTAATTTTTAAAGTGTCACCATATAATGCTGTAACAAAGGCAAGCAGCCAGCCTAGGTAGCCCTTGAATCGGTTAAATCTTCACTCAAGGCACACGTTCCCTCTAGCAGTAAATGTTTCAGTTCCACAAAATACCTAAGTAGGACATTTAACCGAGGCTAGTTATTTATAACTGATCAAGAAGCTCATTTCAGAATGATGCAAAAGTGTGTTAAAATCAATCCCTTGAACTCAGACGTGAGGTTTTATTACAGCAAATCCATCCGAATCTCAACATCGTTCAAACAGCAGGTTAAACATACAAATGCTCACTTAACATAGTCTCTTTTTTTTTTATTAAATATGTAAAAAGCAGGTCAAGTTATTCACAAATAAAATGCAAACATGCAACACGTTTTGGGGAATGCATAATGAGTGGGACATTTAAAAAAAACAATTTACTATTCATTATTGACAGTACATGTTTACATTCCTTTTCATTTACACAATATATGACTAAAGCATTATGGTGCACTGCCGAGTTCAATTATAGTAAATGCAACATTAAGAAAGGGTATACATTGTACTTAATGGAATATAGTATGTCAAATTACTCAGTGAACTGACTCACATCTTCTCGAACGCCTGTGGTTCAAAAATCATCCGAAACGGAAACACCTGAAATAAAATTTGCGACCATGTAACAGACAGCAGTGGAAATTTGCTATTGACGTTTAAAATCTAAAAATGGTTCAGCGTGATAAGACTAGTCCACAATAAATGTTTCTTCCTTCCCTATGTTTGGCATACTAAGTCAACCTCTGTCACCACAATGTCATACCTGGCACCGATAACGCATTGTTGAGCTGTGATTTGTTGTGTTGATCGTCGTCACCCAGTTAATAGTTTGTATTAAACTACCGCGTTACGCAGAATTTATTGACCGTAGTGTCTCCCTTCACGAGGATGTGGATGAAGAACTATTTCTAAGACTAAATAAATATGGTGAGGGTCAATGGACAGATTGTCCAACACAGGATCAAATGTCAGTGCAACATATGGAAGGAGGTTCGATAAGAGCTACTAATGGACCCTTTAAGGGCATTACTTATTGCATTCTTATGATTAATAATGGTTGATATGTGAAAATAAACTAAAAAATAAAATAATAAAGACAGAATACAAAATAAAAGAGACAGAAGCTGGCACAATAACACTTACGCTGACGGGTAAAACGTTACCCGTCTGAACTTCAGCATTTCATCACATCTAGGAATTAAGTTTACTTTTCATCCACAAAGTCCTTAGAAACTTCTGTGATGGTCTGAGCTTGTCTGCTTGTGGAGGCTCTAACGTCGGACCTGCCACAGCATTTCACCAACAGTCACAAAAACACAGAATACTGAAGAATACTGAACAGAGGGTGTAAAAACCAAAAAAAAAAAAAAAAAAAGGGAGAGCTTCTTTTTAGGAGGTTGCTTCTTGTGCACAGTCTTCGAGAGAGAGGGAAAAAAGGAAGAAGAAACCAGGAGGAACCACTGTAGTAATCCTTTATCAGTTTCCCATGAAATAAAAAGGGGTGTGTGGTTGTGAAGGACGATGGTGGTCAGTACTCATCCTGCTCCTGTTGATCATCTGGTGCATCCTCGTGAGTCAGCTGCTCCGCCTCCTCGCCATCTCCCTCAGCCAAATCCGCAGCTCCTTCCTAAAAGAGCGATACAAAAACAAACAAAAAACAAAACAGAATACTAGAGCAACTGAGAATGACCGCTTGGAGGGCAATCAAATGCACACAAAGAACGGATTCTTCTGTCAATTAGCCACACATCGGAAACTCTCCTCACGGCACATGATGTTCCAACAGGGAAATGTACCCCAGCCAAACCGAGTCACTCGACTCTTATCTGTACTGTCCCATGTCACCACTTACCCATTTGGCATCAATACACACCCCGAAGCGTATTTAGATCAATCAAACAGTCGATCAGCGGTGGACTGACCTGCTCGTCTGTGGAGTAGAGGACCTCCATTAACCGCTCCACAAACGGGGCGTTCTCTTCGCCCTGCTCCTGGCACAGCAGCTCCACCTCTCGCAGCTTGCTGAAGTAGAAATCCCTCTCTTTCTCCACACCTTCCAACGCCAACTTTAATGTGTTCAGCTACAACAACAACACAGCGAGAATGGATGGTGAAATTAATATCCTTATTATACTTCGCTTTACATTCAAAGAAAAGAGATAACCCCACTTTGGAGAGTTAACACATTGGTGCCACGCACAAAGGCTTTGCACTCTGGAGTGCATAACTCCAGGAAGCCGCTTCACGTTGAAGGACTCAAAGCGATAGAATCCATATGAGATTCTGGCTGGTGTCATTACAGTTCAGCAGTAATATTATACATAAATCTTTAACTGCAAGAAGTTTCACTCAGTTTTGCCAGAAATCGTTCCTTGCCTTCCAAGTACACAATTCACAACAATCACACAGGTTTCAACTGAACTCCTGACAACTGCCTATATTGTATCATCCATACCTGTTCATTAAGCTGTGTGACCTGTGCTTCCAGTTCTTTCTCTCCTTTGGCAGGAGTTGACGTTGTCGGGACCCTTTTGGCCGACGAGGGCCTAGATGATGGCGTCGAAGACTTGGGCGTAGTAGAGCTTGCCCTTGAGGCCCCTGCAGCAGACAAAAGGATACCACCAGAGATCGGCCAGTCAATTTCAACCCATTTTGCAACACCAATGATTGATGACACGTCAACTTAATTTCTACACTCTAGGCATCTTGCAAAAAGGTGCTGCTTTCTCTTAGATTGAAAATTGGAAGGATCTTGATCTAAATAAACAACAACGCAGCAGTGGTTTATACAAATATAAATGCTTCTTACTTGAATGAGCAAATGCAAAAATAAACACAAATACCAATTTTTAAAAATAAACTGATGCTTGCTAAATGAAGTTGAAGTTGAAATGGAATAAAACTTGTAAGTTAGTTTTTAATACAGAAAAGCCCAACATCTGTAAGGAAGATATCATTATGTAGTGTAAAGGTCTTTTTGCCAGACACCATTTTCCAGTGTCTTACAGTAGTAATACACAACTGCATACATTTTTGGCACTGATGGCTAAAGAAATAATCCTCTCAAACCTGACTATGTTAGCACCATGCTGGACCCACTGAGTTACATGAGACCACGCAACCACTGCTTTCCACCATTTCGAGGATTACCTGCAGTTGGGGAGCTTGCTGCATGGTGGGACTTCTTTGGCAGGTTGAAGATCTGCTCGCCAGGATCAGGTGGAGGAATGGCATCCTGACCCTGTCTGGCCTGAACCGGGTCATACTCTTTACCGTCATAGTTGGCATCAAAGAACTTCTTGAACCACTGGATGAAGTCAAGGTTGTCCTGAAATCGACCTTTAACCAGCTTCTCTACAGGAATAATCTGAACGAGAAGGTAAGACAAAACCAGGGTTCATGCTTTAGAAATAAATAAATAAATAAATAAATAAAAAAGAACACTTGAATTTGAGAATCTAATACACTTGAGGTGAATGCCGATGAATGGCAAATGCACACATGGAGCAACAATGCAAACAAAATCCAGGAACTGATGTGAATGAAACTCACCTTGTCCACATTCATCCTTTTGAACGATGCCTGCAACACTTTGAAGTTGTGAATGTACTCGTGCTCCAATTTAGCTTGGAACTTGACCTTCTTAAGACTGATGCACCCAGGGAAAAGCATGTCCATGAACTGACAATACGCCGCTCCTGAGAGAGAAGTCAAATTAAAGCTTAGATCTCAAAGGTAGAACGAGTAGGATTTGTCGGTTGCGGTTGTAAATGCAATATTCAAAGTTGCCCCCGGCTCAACGTGGTGTTGTAGTACTTGAGTCCAGGACTCGGACTCGAGTCAGGACTCGTGACTTGACTTGGCCTTGAGCACCAATGACTCGGATTTGGACTCGGACTCGAGCATTGACTGCATTCGGACTCGGAAGTTGGATATGAGGACTCGGACTTGTGAATTGATAGACTGTTTTTTAGCTTTAGGCCCTAATAATTTGGCATAAAATGTTGATAGCTATATTAATACCGTAACATTATTCAATTTGGTGCAAGGGCAGGCACGTGTGTTCCACCTACATGCGGATTCACGTGCATACCCTCATGTTCAGTAACAGTTAGTGCTAAGATGCCTAAAGAGACGCCCCGACTCAGACCCAACCTTGATGACTCGGACTCAGGTGATGGGGACTTGACTCGGACTCTTCTTTGGGACTCAGACTCGAACACTGGGGACTCGAGACTCGATTCAGACTCGAGGTTTAGTGACTCGACTACAACACTGGCTAAACGTCACCAGAGGGACACGCCCCCTGACTGCAGTTACCAGAACACATCCCAGTGTACAGGCCAACTCTGCGCTGTTCTTCATCACCATCCTCTCCTTCAGTGCTTGCCGGCGGGTGAAAGCCAACCCCAGATCCACTCTCGTTTTGGAACGAGCTTTGTCCGCTTGGCGTTTCACCTCACTATATTTGTGTCTTTTAGGTGCTGTGTCTGCCATTGTCATAACTTCCTGTTGGATGTGTGCTTACGATCTCCATCTGGCGCCTGGTCACTACGTTTTATAGAGTCCCGCTACCCATAGGTTAACGCCCAGAAACATCCTGTACACAGCAAAATAAGACAAATACAGGCAGAGGACAGGGTCTCTAGAGATACAGACACCGCCACACACATCTAGTGGCTCATAAGTGATTTTTGAGAGGGATTATTTTTGAATGAGTCTATAATTTTTTTTAGGAAAATCCTACTCGTTCTACCTTTAAGCCCTTGAAAACTGTAACAGAAATATAGCATGTTAAATCCAGCAATTGATTAGGATCTATTACAGCTCTTTTACAACAATAGAAATCTGGAAAGTCTTCCATAGTAACCCCCCCCCCCATCAAGTAAATTGATATTTAGTAAGATCATTTATTGTGTTTTTCTGAAGATGTATGAATGAATCTTCTCAAACATGGCTACAAATGTGATTTTGATTTTATCAATATTCTCACAATTGAAGTAGAAAGACTAACATGATTTGTGGCTGGCTGCAGCCTATCACCATATCTAAATCGGGATATAACCTCACTTCCTCATCTAGGTCGTCCGTCAGGACACCCCAAGAAATAAAAGATATAAACAAGAGAGAATAAAGGAATTCATCTGCACAAACAAATGGGCTACACCTTGAGAGATCACCGTGTGTGTGATCCAGGCTGATTGCTATTGGATTACTTGGACACAGCAGGAGCACATGGCAGCCTGCAAGTCTTATTTTTAGACTACTCTCTGCCAGCGATAAAGAGAAGACGTCCCTCCAGGTTGCTTTAACAAGCTTATGCCCGCAAATAAAGGTGATCCCCATGTGTTGTCACTAAAATAGGTAATTGAAGACAACATGAAATGTCTTTCGAAGCGTATCTTGCCTCTGCAATGTGCTGTACTTCAAAATAAAATAGGATATTAGGCAAGCACAAAACACAGGGAGGTTTGTGATTGACTGAATGGTGTAAAACATGTGTTGACATCGGTTGGAATGTTCTTCGCCCGCCCACTCGGACTTGACCGTTTTAGAGGAAGGTGAGTAGATTTTGATCCAAAATAATTTTGAGAAAAAAAAAACAGATTTTTTTTTTTTGGCAAGTGAATCGATGCATAATGTAAGTGGGGAAGTTATCTTATTTTCACTTCATGTTGTCTTGAACAACACAGAGAGATAAAACGGTTTGGTTCTCACCTGAGGAGAGCTGCTCCACCTTAGCGTAGTTTAGACACAGAAGATCGTTCACCCAGGCAGTAATGTCATGTCTGCTCATAGTCTCCTGGGTTATTGAGGTAGAATATACGTTGACCGCCATTCCCCAACTGCAGACAAGAAGAAGAAAAAAACCCGTTACATTTACTATAAAATCAATGTTATTTGGGCAGAATCCAAAAAAAAGAAAAAGAAAAAAAAGGTACTAAAACGGTGCGTAACAGGACATTTACTCACATCATGGGTCACTTTACTCACTATAAGACAGGCCTAATTTTCAAAATAAATCCCAAAAGGATTACAAAACTGTAACAGTGATTTTTTGTAGACTAGACATATATATGTGTATATATATCTTACAAAACCATATCCGGTTTCAATGTTATATCCTTCTCTCATGCCGATGTGTGGCTAATTTTTTCTCTCGTCTCTTCTGCCGTGTATGTGAACTATGTGATGTGAGTCTCCCCTGTGTGCATGTGTATTCTGTCCTCCTGTCAGGTCTACATGGTGATGGTGGTCACGTGGCTCAGGTCGTGGGGCTGTTCTGGTGGCATCTGGACACTGATTGGCACCCTGCTCATCATATTCTTCACATGTCTTAAAATTCCATTACAATTCTGTAAATTGTGTAAACACAACATCCAATGCACGCTGTCCGTCTTGGGACAGAGATCCCTCCTCTGTTGCTCTCCCTGAGCTTTCTTCTCATTTTTTCTCCCTATTACATTTTTTTTTAGGGAGTTGTTCCTTATCCGATGCCAGGGTCTAAGGACAGGATGTTGTGTTGCTGTAAAGCCCACTGAGGCAAATTTGTAAATTGTGAAAATGGGCTATACAAATAAACCTGACTTGACTAGACATGGTCCTAGAGAGATAATAAATGCAACCCTCTCAGAGACCTATCTATCATCTTTTAAACAACCAAATGGACTGGATTGTTACACGCAAACTACATTTTCACGTAAGAGGGTGTACTGATGTTAATCCAAACCACCTCGAGGTCCAATGAACCCTCCTGTTGTCTTATGGGTCACAACGGCCCACAACAGTGTTTAACAGCAGAGAAATTACTCTAAATGATCTTTTTTTCCCCCAACCTGAAATGCGACGACTTGTCCTAGAGTGACCCCAACATTAGAAAAAGTGAAACACTGCTTTTGTTCATATTTCCACGAAAGCTGTACACCACTAGGGCACTAGGATTGTCTCGGGGTCACGTTTGACCCTGTTAAAACGAGTGGTGTCCGCTGACTAAACGCGGTCTTTCTGCACCGTGAAGAGGGGAAACCCCAGGTAGTCACCAAGTGTGTGATAGGGCACTAGGATTGTCTCGGGGTCACGTTTGACCCTGTTAAAACGAGTGGTGTCCACTGACTTAAACGCGGTCTTTCTGCACCGTGAAGAGGGGGAACCCCAGATAGTCACCAAGTGTGTGATAGGGCACTAGGATTGTCTCGGGGTCACGTTTGACCCTGTTAAAACGAGTGGTGTCCACTGACTTAAACGCGGTCTTTCTGCACCGTGAAGAGGGGGAACCCCAGATAGTCACCAAGTGTGTGATAGGACACTAGGATTGTCTCGGGGGTCACGTTTGACCCTGTTAAAACGAGTGGTGTCCACTGACTTAAACGCGGTCTTTCTGCACCGTGAAGAGGGGGAACCCCAGATAGTCACCAAGTGTGTGATAAGGGCACTAGGATTGTCTCGGGGGTCACGTTTGACCCTGTTAAAACGAGTGGTGTCCACTGACTTAAACGCGGTCTTTCTGCACCGTGAAGAGGGGGAACCCCAGATAGTCACCAAGTGTGTGATAGGGCACTAGGATTGTCTCGGGGGTCACGTTTGACCCTGTTAAAACGAGTGGTGTCCACTGACTTAAACGCGGTCTTTCTGCACCGTGAAGAGGGGGAACCCCAGATAGTCACCAAGTGTGTGATGAATGACGGGTCGTTTCTTCCTGCAAACTAGCTTCGGGGTTTAAAATGAAATTGCTCAAATTTAGATGTTTAACGAAGGTGGGGGCCATAAGCGACCCTTAAGACAAGGGCGGTGTACAGAACGTGTGGACGACACAGTCTGTACACCGCCCTTAAGAGAAAGCAGTGGTGTCAACACTTCCATGGCAGCATCTCTGGACGACACTGAAAAAGCCCAATACAGTGACTCCTGCCCAAATCAACTCATCAGGTATTTGGCTCGTTAGCAACACGTGAAGGGAGCTCAAAACTACCGAGTGCTCGAGCGGGCCACCCTGCAACAGGATCGTGTCACCGTGTGCATACGACCTGCGATGACGCGCGGTGCGAGAAAAACGCACGTATAACGAAACGAACAACCCAGGGGGGGGGGCGACATTCCCCAGTCCCCGTCTTATTTTTCCAAGTGCGCACTCCGCTAACGGGACGAGCCGGCTGCACGTCCCCGCAGCTATGGTGACCCGGATTGGGGCTGCGAGCGCCACAGCGAACCAGGAGGAGCGGGACGGTGACAAGACAACGCACTCCCCCCCCCTCCCCCTCGCGTGCAATCGCTAATAATACGATTTAAGTGCCGGTATTTGGGAGAACCAAGGAGACGCGAGGGTAACCTTGAACACTGATCCCATCAGCGGGGGTGGGGTGGGGGGTCCTGTCTGCTCCTCCGCCGGCTAGCTACGGCCGAATCTGGGGCAGCCCTTCCCATGTCAACAAAGCGGACGCGCCGTTAGCATGCTTTTGTGTTAGCCGCGCAGGGGTGGTGGTGGTGGGGGTACAAGCACAGCCGATCGTCCCGGGGTTTTGATGCCCGGGACGATCCACGTCGGAACGCTACAAAGTTCCGACGTGCAGCAAGTTCGGATGCGACCCAGACCCACAATGCCACCGGAGGCTGGGACCGTTTCTGGGATTGTGTGATTTGACAAGTTCGGACGCCGGATGAGCTCACGTAGTGTCCCCGTCCTCCCTTTCCCGGTGTGATCCGTGTCACCCCCCCCTCCCACCCGGTCGACAAGCGCCGCCGTGCGTGTGCCGGTCCGCGTCGTTAAACCCCGCCGGGTGGCCGGCCGGGCGGGTGTTAACTCGGGGAGGGCCCTTAAGCGATTTACGCCATAGCTTCTTCGGAGAGAGAGCCGTGACAGCGGAGCGGCTGGGTTTTTGCGGGGCTGGACACACAAGCGAACCAGACGGTCGGCGAGAGGCGATTATCGCCCGAAATGACCGAAAAGCAGCTTTCTATCCCCCCCCCCCCCAAAAAAAAGCCTCTTTTCTGTTGTCTAGCGAGACCACGTCTAATGCGGCATTACACCCGTGTTACCTGTAGGCGCGCTCTCCTCGCACTGTGTTTTTTCTGTAAGGAATGATGTTGGATCCGTTGTCCGGGACGATGTCGTTGTTATTCTCTCCATTCGGGGAAAGTGCTTGGGTGGGACCAGGCATTGGCTCTCTGGAATAAGGAACAGATATATTCTGTTCTTCCCTGGCGAAGAGGACGATGCAAAAAATACTATGAAAGCGCCGCACCTTCGGGCTCTCTCTCTCTCTCTCTCGCTCTTCTATTGCTCTCGCTCTCTCTCTCGCGCTGTGTCCGCTCGTTCTCCACAAATCTCCGCTGCCCTGACGTCGCTGCGCGCTGCCCACGTGACTGCTGGGGGTGGCCGTCCGTCTGCCTCTCGACAGCGGCCCCGCTACGTTTGCGGGGGGGGGGGCGAAATATACATGCAAACGATCCGCTTTTGTGTTAAGACGATCGCCCCATCGACCCGCAAAAGCAACGCTGGACCTTCTTCTTCTTCTTCTTTTGTTTTTTTAAACGTGTAAATGAGGATCTTTAATCAAGCGCTCGGGCAAATTCCTGCCCAACTGGAAAGTCTTCCAAGGATGAAAGGGAAACGGCAGCCCTCCCCGGTTCCGTCCGCAGACCATGAAATGAATGGCTATGATTGAATTACTTTGTAACGATAGGGAAGAGACGCTGGACGCTCTCTCTCATTCCCCCTACCTCTCTTTTTCTTTTAAAGGCAGATAGGAGCGGGCTGATGAGCACGTTGACCACACACACACCGGGCGCTTCTTTTGAACCCAGACTTCATTGAAAAGTTGAGCACGGTTCAGCACAGTATGGACCGACACGTCACTGATCACGTCAATACGGAGAAACTCACGACTGTGCCGGTTCTCCCCCACTGGAATCCCGCGCAGTCGGATCATTGGGGGCAATCGTTTAAACCTTTAAAGCCACGTCTCTCTCTCTCTCTCTCTTTCAAAAAAGGGAAACTAATGTTGAATTCAGACACGTCTCGCCATGTTCCACTCAAAAAGAGTTACAGACCATGCTTTTCCTGTCAACTTCGTAGGACTTTATTCTGCACATCCCGAAACACGTTTACCTCGACGCATCCACGTGCAGCTACGGGGCTGAAGGGCTACGGGGGCATTTAAGGATGGTTGGGATGAACTATGTCGACTGCAGAAACTAGTGCAAATCAAATGCAGTTTTGCTCGTATTGAAAACATTTTCTGAATAAATACAGAATGAGGAAAATAAAACTCCTGGTTCTGTAGAGAACCTAGGTTCTATGAGCTACTCCGTAGTGCTATATTTACATATTGCCCTCTGACCTGGCGAGGTCAGAGGGCAATATGTAAATATAGCACTACGGAGTAGCGATAATAGAACATGTGTGTTTTTGAAAAGATAGAAAAAGAAAGCCACTCTATTTCGTCATTGTATTCTTACAATGAATTTGTTCCCTGCATTTCATCCATTCTGTTGTATAGGAGCAGGGGACAAACTCCAGTTCTTCTTTCCATTGCCTTGCTCAGGGGCACAGGCAGGAGTATTAACCCTAACATGCGTGTCTTTTTGATGGTGGGAGGAAACTGCAGCACCCGGAGGAGACCCCCCGCAGACACGGGGAGAACATGCAAACTCCACACAGAAAGGACCTGGGACGGCCTGGGGTTCGAACCCAGGACCTTCTTGCTGTGAGGCACGAGTGCTAACCACTGGGGCCACCGTGCTGCTCAGATAGGCCTATGGTTGCTGAAGGCTTAAACTATCACCCCGATGGCCTGTTGAAGGATGATGAGAAGGTTCAGCAAAGCCTCTCAACACCGAAGTGATCAGTGAAGTTTTAATGTACGCTTCTAAATAATGCCTGACAATGTCTTAATGGGGTCTGGATTAAAAATAGAAGCGAACCTATCCTTTAAGGTAATATAACATGCTGTTTTGATTATGTAGTACCAGAGCCCTTTGATGACATCATGAGTAAGACACGGGCTGATTCAGCTACTCCAACAATATCAAAACTTCAAATGTACCTCTGTCTAGCTGTCTGGATGACCATAGGCTAACCAGTAAAGACCAGTAAAGACAGGTTTAGTAAGCTATAATGGGTGCAAGCTTTATGTTACACAAGACAGGTCTTCTTAACCATTAGTAGGGACAGAAATGCTCAACGCATCAGTACATTTAACATCAGAACAAAATATGGGACTACCAACTTGAGGTTTTTCAGACAGTACAAGAATATGCACACACAGGACACATAAGGACCCAACATTGGCCTTATGGTTGTATCCATTACCGTTCTTCTTCTTCTTTCAGCTTGTTTCTCTTATTTCTCAGGGGTCACCACAGAGGATTTTACAGTTTCCATCGGTACCCTGTGACGGCACAGCACCAATGGCGGCCGTTGTTAAACCGGGCCTTAGCCGATCCCGTATGGAGCCTCGACTGATCCGGTATGGTCTTGTCAATCCGTATAATCCATTGTCCAAACCGCTTATCCTGCTCTCAGGGTTGCGGGGATAGGCTGCCGCATCCCCACGACCCTGACTCCTTATAATGAGTTACTAACATTTTACGTTGGATGCCCTCCCTGACACAACCACTAACCCTATGGATGGGGCACAGGTAAAGCACTGGATGTCATCCCAGTATTCACGGACCTGCACCCACGCCTGTCGTATTGATGTTCATGTTCACACTTTCAGAGGCAAACTTTTCATTGTGGTGCATTTCCATAGACCTCTTTTAAGAAGGTGCTATGTGTAATACGTTGTTTTACCTAAAGTATAACATGATTAGTAAATATGAGCACAGATTACTTAGTGGTACTGATTTCAGATATATTACTGCATTCTGAAACACAGTTGCTTTTGCTGTGGTTTGATGCCTCCTCCAAGAACTTGGCACACACTCAACAATATCCATTGAGGGCGTTTGAAATGTCAGCAAAATGTGCAGCAAATGTGTTGTGTATCCATTATCTATCTATGTAAATGTGTTTGTCTTGCTTGTTTTGATTTGTTGGTTTTGATTCACATTGCTAAGTGATAGAGGCCAGGACTGAAGTAGCATTACACATAGCACCTTACAATATAACAGAATGTCCATCTCTACCCTCAAGACGTGGAACAGAGCACATAATTCCTCTGAAAAGTCAGATAATTTGGGGTCCCCTAACAACATCAGGTCAAAAGTCATGTTTACTTATGTCATTTACTAGATGGTACACACAAAAGCACATTGCACAACAACTAAAAATCTTATCTTCACTACAGTATCACCCCTGTGTTAGTTAAAAAAGTAATTGATGTCTGCACTAATGACCCAAAGCATACAGTAACCCATTTCAACTCCAAGGTAAGCGAAAGCATTAAGAAGAGCCGGCATGCAGGGCTTGTTTTAACTATGTCCTGAGTGACGGTCCTGCACCACTTGTGGGTAGAGTGATATCAGACATAATTTGACAGCACACTCTATGGACCTATTTTTACATACATCTTGTGTTATCTGTCCATGCCTTGTGTGCTGACGTTCTCTTTCCCAGGGTACACTCAGTATGACAGTGGAAAATGTATTACCACTAAGGGATTCTCTGACCAAAGAATTTAAAAGTGGTCCAAAAATGACCAGGGTACGGTTAGTCTTAATTCAGATATTGGACATTCAAGTGAATTTAACGGACCGTCTTCAAAAAGTGCAGTTTTTGTGTGACAAAAACTTCCAATTGCTTCCCATGTAAAATGTCCAACTCATACAAAACCAAGTGTGTTAGAAAGTGCATGACAGGTGGGTCATAAATATTTACATTACAAAAAATATTGTATGGTCTGGAGACGGTGGCACTGACGAAAAGGCAGGAGGTGGACCTGGAGGTGACAGAGTTGAAGAAGTTAGGATTTCCGTTGGGAGTAACGAGGAAGGACAGGATTAGGAACGAGTATATCAGAGGGACAGCTCAGGTTGGACGGTTTGGAGACAAAGCAAGAGAGGCAAGATTGAGATGGTTTGGACATGTATACACTTTCTAACACTTGGTTTTGTACGAGTAGGCCCTATATATAGGTTGCTATTGAATTTTTTGTTATATAAATAGTCATTAAAAAAAATCAACAAACATTATTTCATAGATGTAATTGCTGTAGATTTACCTTCCTGTTGTGCACACTCTAACACCTGGTTTTGCATGAGTAGGTCCCCTAGTGACTTTTTTTTGGGTAATATAAAAATGATTAAAAAACGACAAAACATTTTGTTCAACAATGCACTTGTCGTACATTGACCCTCCCGTTGTGCACTAACACACCTGGTTTTGCAAGAGTTGGACATTTATATGGGAAGCTACTGCAGCGTTTATAGTGCAGAAACTGCACTTTGAACACCGTCCCTTGACCGGTATCTCACTGCAATATCACTGAACGTCCATATCCTATATGCAAATCAAAACTAACTTCACCCCGGTCCAAAACCAAATGGGTTTTTCAGAAAAAACGTGTTGCTTTTCCATGCCAAAAACCAACACCTTACTGTCTCAGCATTTACAGCATCCCAGGTATGCTAGCTGGCCGGCCGGCTGGAGGGAGCTGTCAAGACGGTTTTCCATAGCGTTTACTGCCGTCACTTACACTTCCCTAGGCCCCCTTTGGTAGGCTACTTTATTGCCGGCGCTAAATTAAAACGACTTTTAAGAAACGCCAAACGGCGCCAACATCGACGCCGATCCGCGGCTAGGTAGTGCCGTCCTTCACCGGAGCGCCACGCCACCTCTGAAAGCGAGCGTTCACGAGAGCGTCTCTAAACCAGATTTCCCAACGTTCACAGAAGCCGCTCGCTTGCTAAGCTAACCAGCGTCCGGGCAAACACGTGGGCGACAGTTTTACGCACATCTGCCTTTTAGAACTTCCGGCCGAGGCGTTTCGTTGGGAATCTGCCCCGCTATAAGATGCTGGACTCGGACGTCGCGTGCCGCCGGCGAAACGTTGGGCGGGTTAAGATGACGTCACGCCAGGGAGCGATGGATTTTAAAGGCAATTTTTTTGTGTGTGTTTTTTTTGTTACAGAAACATGTTTGGCTAGCGTGTCAAGACGGGACCCACAACCGACGTGCGAGATCCGGGCGTTTTAGGGAAGGTCTGTGCGACGCCAACGCCGAAGTGCTCGGCACGTCTCAAAGCGGAGCACTTTTCGGGGCGACTAGTGTGAGAAGCCGAGGCACAACCCGAAACTAAACCCAAAAGCTCCGACGCGGGCGGGCGGGCGGACGTGAAAGGGCGGCCGATAAAGCGGCTTACTCGGCGAAGGAAAGCGAGTAGAACTCACCAGTGAACTCGGGTCCCCGAGGCTACACGGCGTTTTAAGACGGCTGGTTCTCCTGAGTCACCCCACCCTCCCGACGTCCAGCTGCAAACAGAGGCGACGCGAGGAGCGCGCGCGCGTTTGATTGGACGACGCGTCACCGCCGCCCCGTCCGATTGGCCGGGCCGTGACACATGGTGAGCGTCGAGCCAATCACGCCTCGATGCGTTGCCCGTTGACTGCGACTGACAAGCTTCTTCTTCACGCACTCCCCCGTGCCACTTCCTCCTCTTAGCGTGAGGATCGTTAAAGGAAAAAAAAGCATGCTCTTTTAAGAGGCCTGTGGTCTGCCTACTTTGCATTTCATTTGCAAGCAGCGAAGCGTCCCAATGTGTAGGTAAGGGGTGGGCAGAAAATAAAAACCCGTCTAAACGCTCCAATATCTGAACATAAGACTAATATCGCCTATATGCCAAAATATGCTTTTTAGCTTGATCAAAATTGAGGGTGTCATGCTGCGGCACATTGCAGTGCGAGTTGTTACAATAGCTGGTGTCATCAAAATGCCAAAATGCAAATCCCAAATTACGTGTTAGGCTTTCAAATGACTTCCCAAAGAGCAACATTGCTGTGGCCTGCACCCGTCCCACACCCGGACACTTTCATCCGGCCCACGTGCTGTGTGGAATGATGGCGCTTGGGTGGTCCGCTCCTGTTTGCCAGATCTGGGCCCGAACCAAGCCATAGCGATGCCACATGTGCCACATATTTGCCAAAGGTGGCCCATATTTGTTTTTGGTGATATTTGGGCCATATTCACCATTTACCACACGGGCCACTTCAGGGTCACATCCGGATCCCGTGTTGCCCAGAGCACCGCGTCTTTACCAAAAGAAAGGCCCACATTTGATTTGGCATATTTGGGCCATATTTGCTGTTATACATGTGGGCCACTTCAGGCTCACATCCATTTTGTCAGGGCCATCAGTGCCGCATCATTGCCTGAAGTGGCCCACATCCAGATGCTATCCGGGTCGACTATGCTGTCTGAAAAGGAAGTGTAAAGCCCTTGAATTCATTCGACATATAACGGTCTCAATAAACTGTAACTCGACCAATAGAAAACCTTAAATATTACAAGGCCATGGGTTCATAATGATGAGGTATGAATAATTGTGAGTATAAGCTAGAGAAAAGGCCCGTTCATTAAAGGGGAGCAGTAATGTATGGGCACAAAAAGGGGCATCTGCTCCTCAGTGGTATTTTTTACATACAAAATACTACCGAGTACCGTTGGATATGGTTTGCAACCAACTGGTCAGTCTCTGATAGAGCATATCCAATCAGACATTTGTGAGATTGCATTCCTCCCCCTCTAACAGCAGGGTGCACTCACAGACTTGATGTAAGACAAAGGACATCTGGGCGAGGTATTTCTACCGCAAAGGAGCCAAGAGACTCATCACAACTATTCACACACGCCTAGACTTAAGACTACACACTGAGCTGAACGGAAATCACTTTAAGAAGATTTTATGTGACCTTTTCACACGATGAGCACCAAGAGCAGGTCCTACAGACCAATGCAGTGTGGATGGGATCTACTTGGCAGTGTTCAGGCCCGCGCGGATGGGTTTCAAATGAAAATGCATATTAGTTTATTCATAAATTGATATTGATTCACCCGGTTATTGTTATCTTAAACCGAGAGAATAAAATTCTCATTTGCAATATCCACACGACTTTGGGTTGCGGTACTGGGTGACTGCTTTTATGTTAACTCAGACAGGACGTCTCTGTGATGAATTATAGACAACAGGTCGAGAGCAGCCGACATCGCATTTATGACAGATAATAAATGTGCACCGCCAAATGATGCCTATTGAAGTGTGCCGTGCCGGGAATGGAAGAAGAAAGAGATAAGAGTTCATAGGTAACAAAAATTGTGGTATTATGTCAACACTTTATTATGCATCATCACCATGCAAAACCACTGGTATGAACTAGCCCAAAAATCAAACTAGATATATTTCACACATTTATGATTTTAGATTGGCTTGTCACTCGTCCTAAAGTGACCGGGAAAAAATTATACACACACTCGGAGTACATCCAGAATGCACATGTATCTTGGGTGTGCGATTTTGAGAGAGCTTAGGATGGAGGGCGGGAAAGAAACCCAGACATGCTGACGTTTTGGTCAGGAGATCAAAACATAAATACAAACGAGAAAGCGATAGATCTAACAATCTCAGAGACCGCAGTAAACACGCTTTGTTCAGCGTCCTTGCCAGTGTCAACCCTTTAATCTGGGCAATTTGGAGTCCTCGCGTATCCTATTATTATTATTAGGGCCCTGTGATGGACGGCGGCCTATCCAGGGTGTCTCCCCGCCTGCCGCCCAGTGACTGCTGGGATAGGCTCCAGCATCCCCGCCACCCCGATTGGGATAAGCAGCTTGGATAATGGATGGATGGATGGATGGATGGATGGATGGACGTGTCCTCCACTTTATCCATTGTGTCTCATCTCATCCTCCATCACAACACTTCCAGCTATTGGAGGTAATTCAAACTAAAGTGTCACTTTTTTTTTTGGTGGATTTCCCCCCTCTCTTTCTCCCCAATTGTATCCGGCCAATCACCTCACTCTTCCGAGCCATCCTGGTCGCTGCTCCACCCCCTCTGCCAATCCGGGGAGGGCTGCAGACTACCACGTGCCTCCTCCGATACATGTGGAGTCACCAGCCGCTTCTTTTCATCTGACAGCGAGGAGTTTCGCCAGGGGGACGTAGCGCGTGGGAGATCACGCTATTACCCCCCACCCCAAACAGGCCCCCCCGACCGACCAGAGGAGGCGCTAGTGCAGCGACCAGACGCATACCCACATCCGGCTTCCCATCCGCAGACACGGCCAATTGTGTCTGTAGGGACGCCCGACCAAGCCGGAGGTAACACGGGGATTCGAACCACCGATCCCCTTGTTGGTAGGCGACGGAATAGACCGCTACGCTACCCGGACGCCGTACTAAAGTGTAACCTTAACACTTAGTTAGCAGAGGGGATAAGTATCAGCAGGCTGAGGCCCTCGGAGGAACACATCACCGTCCCCCCCCCCCCCCTCACATTCAGTACGGCCTCGTGCTCATCCAGGGAATCGAGCCAGCGTCTCTGCCAAACAGGTGCAAAGTGTTGCTGCGAGCTACGAGCCGCTTCCACATTTGGGATGAGCCCCGTCGAGAGTTCATCTGCTCGGCAAGGGCGGCGTGCACAACGTGAGTATCAAATAAAACCCGAGAGCCTGACAAATCCCCGTCTGTCGCCTCACAGGACAGACTTGAGGGGCAAAACAACAACACGAAAGCCACTCGACGCAAACAGCAGGAAATCCACCGACTAACGTGAACCTCTGGCCGCTGACGCCGGGCCAGAAGTATGAGCAACGTACATATTACGTGATTTTATTTTAATCTATTACTCTTGTCGTCTACTGTCTCAGGAGCACGCCAGGCCTCGGACCGCAAACACGCCGAGACCCGGCTTACCGCTCCAGACATGTGAGAACTTAAGCTCGAAAGAAACAGACGTGCCCGTCCTCAACTACAGTACCGTGTGTACTTGCCCGACCGCAAGTCAAATCATACAAAACGAGGATTAAAAATCAACAAACACCTCGCGAGAGTCATCTGGTTTTTATGGCACCTGTGGTATAACTGACAGCTCAGCTCCTTATCGGTTCACAGTATTCTCTTTAATATGCGGCTGGTTAAAAAATATATCTATACATAAAGGTATTCTTATGGTTTGGACGTAACGGTGTCTTCGGCTTCCGATTCTCCGCGTCTTCGCCACCGTCCTCGCCATCTGCCCAGTGTCGTTTTCCTTCAGTGTCGTCGCTACTGTTGGGGTTTCGTATTGCTCACCTGTCAAAAGACTGGCGGGTCTCAAACTGCATGTCACAAACACAAGACAAACACAGGGCATCAGTACAGCGAGGTGACAACAACCACAGACAGACAGAACAACACAGGGCATCGGTACAGCGAGGTGACAACAACCACAGACAGACAGAACAACACAGGGTATCGGTACAGCGAGGTGACAACAACCACAGACAGACAGAATAACACAGGGCATCGGTACAGCGAGGTGACAACAACCACAGACAGACAGAATAACACAGGGCATCGGTACAGCGAGGTGACAACAACCACAGACAGACAGAACAACACAGGGCATCAGTACAGCGAGGTGACAACAACCACAGACAGACAGAACAACACAGGGCATCGGTACAGCGAGGTGACAACAACCACAGACAGACAGAACAACACAGGGCATCAGTACAGCGAGGTGACAACAACCACAGACAGACAGAACAACACAGGGCATCGGTACAGCGAGGTGACAACAACCACAGACAGACAGAATAACACAGGGTATCAGTACAGCGAGGTGACAACAACCACAGACAGACAGAATAACACAGGGCATCAGTACAGCGAGGTGACAACAACCACAGACAGACAGAATAACACAGGGCATCGGTACAGCGAGGTGACAACAACCACAGACAGACAGAACAACACAGGGCATCGGTACAGCGAGGTGACAACAACCACAGACAGACAGAACAACACAGGGCATCGGTACAGCGAGGTGACAACAACCACAGACAGACAGAACAACACAGGGCATCGGTACAGCGAGGTGACAACAACCACAGACAGACAGAATAACACAGGGCATCGGTACAGCGAGGTGACAACAACCACAGACAGACAGAACAACACAGGGCATCGGTACAGCGAGGTGACAACAACCACAGACAGACAGAACAACACAGGGTATCAGTACAGCGAGGTGACAACAACCACAGACAGACAGAATAACACAGGGTATCAGTACAGCGAGGTGACAACAACCACAGACAGACAGAATAAGGCGGGAAAAAAATCCTCAATAACTGGCTAAAGTTACTGATACAGCTCATTATTATACTGACCACTATCAACTCCCCCCACCCCTCCATTTTCTCCCCCAATTTTACCCAACCAATTACCCCACTCTTCCGAGCCGTCCCGGTCTCTGCTCCACCCCCTCTGCTGATCCGGGGAGGGCTGCAGACTACCACATGCCTCCTCCCATACATGTGGAGTCACCAGCCGCTTCTTTTCACCTGACAGTGAGGGGTTTCACCAGGGGGACGTAGTGCGTGGGAGGATCACGCTATTCCGCCCCCAGTTCCCCCTCCCCCCCTGAACAGGTGCCCCAACTGACCACAGGAGGCGCTACTGCAGTGACCAGGACACATACCCACATCCGGCTTCCCACCCGCAGACACGGCCAATTGTGTCTGTAGGGACACAATTGGTTGGTGAAAAAGTAATCAAATTAACAATCATTGATAATCCTGTCCAGAGATCATGTTTGAGAAGGACCGTTGATCTCACACCTTTTTCTGGTTCAATAGAATCTTCTAGTCGTTTGACCCAACCACAGCTCTTAGATCACCAGTCCTAAAGTTGGAAGTCTTGTGGTCATTGGCTTTTCTCTGTTGTGAGGAGCATCTGCCACTAAACCTAATCTCAACCCTGCCCTCAAAACATCACTTACGACTTCACCATACTTTCTACAAATACTGACGGTTTGATTTTTCCAAAGATGACTTATTGCACTCATGTCCTCCTGCCATAAAGCTACAGCTGAATGTCATGACTCCTGCAGACTGGTATCGTCCAGGTCAACATGTGTTTAAAGCTGCAACAAGCAGCTTTTCACTGATTAGTCATCAGCCTCAGTTTATCTTGATGCCTCTACATAAGCACATGAGACCATCAGCGTGATTATGTATTGTTGTATAACGACCCTCAATGAGAAATGGAAACGGATGAACTGCTGTGGCGACCCCTAACGGGAACAGCCGAAAGTAGTAGTAGTAGTATAATGACCCTCAATGCTTGTCCCTGGGTCAGATTCCCTGCACAATATTACAAAGCTATTTACGGCACACAGCCACAATTACACATACATTACCATATATATATATATATATATATATATATCACTGTATAACTTACAAACAGCTATTTTTCCTCAACACCACTAAATCACTCTTTTTTCTCCAAAACACATGAGTATGAGTTACCAGAGGTTGAATGTCAATCTTTGTAACAAGAGGCAAAGGTACTTATGCAAAATAAAGCTTTTCTTCAGTAAAACACTACTGCTTTTGTCCACCAGGGTGCGCAAAGTGAACAAAACTCCTCATAGGAGCTTTAAACGTAGAGCTTAATGAAAAATCTCAGCATTTTCAGCAAACTTCTGGATTTGTGTGTGTGTGTGTGTGTGTGTGTGTGTGCATAGAGAGCTACACCAACCTTCTAGATATGAAGTCTGCACCGTACACTGGTCATTCATTCATTCATTACCCAAACCCGCTTATCCTTACTCAGGGTTGCGGGGATGCTAGAGCCTAAGCTTCTAGATGACTGAATGTGTGGTTCCTCACTTGTCCTGTCCATGGTGAAATCAATGGTGCAGTTCAAATCCCCACCTATGATCAGCTGCTCCTGACCATACCTCTGCAGCTCATCCCTCAAAACACTGAGAAAGGCTAACCTATCAGCCCCCTGAACTGAGGCATATACACTGACCAAACAGAAAAGGCACCCTTCAGTTTCTACCCTTACGATCAGACACCTCACCTTAACTCCACAGATGATACAATTATATTAGTTAGTAACACTGATACCCCATCACTGAAGTTGGTGCCATGGCTGAGTACATGACCCCTCCGACCACCACCATTGTAGGTCAGTGGTATTCAGTTATATGCCATGGAGGTCCGTGATTGGTCTGACTGAACTGATTCGTCCTCCTTTCTGGGTGTAATTGTGTTAATCGTTGAAATCATCTGGTGCAGCATTGGGTTGCAAAGAAAACTGCTGGATAGCTCAGTAGGTAAGAACTTCCCCGTCGGAGATCGGGGGTTCAAACCCCGGTTGGAGCAAATCTCCCGTAAAGAGTCCGTGGCTTAGACTCCTAATGCTATACAAGCCAACTGCCTCTCAGACGTACCTTGCTTTGGATAAATGTGTCTGCTAAGTTCACTCACTCATTCATCACCAGCTGCTTCTCCGGGGTCGGGTCGCGGCGGCAGCAAGCTAAGTAGGGCACTCCAGACGCCCCTCACCCCAGCAACACCCTCCAGCTCCTCCTGGGGGATCCCAAGGCGTTCCCAGGCCAGATTGGACATGTAGTCCCTCCAGTGAGTTCTGGGTCTACCCCAGGGTCTCCTCCCAGTTGGACGGGCGTGGAAAACCTCCAAAGGAAGGCACCCAGGAGGCATCCTAATCAGATGCCCGAACCACCTCAACTGGCTCCTTTCGACGTGAAGGAGCAGCAGCTCTACTCTGAGCTCCCTCCTCACCCTAAAGACCCTATGTGTCTTTAGGGTGCTAAAACTAGCTAGCTAGGGTGCTAAAACTAGCTAAATGAAATTCTAAATTGAAAACCTGAATACACACAGACCTCCATGGCACATAACTGAATATCATACACACAGACCTCCATGGCACATAACTGAATATCATACACACAGACCTCCATGGCACATAACAATGCCAGTGGTATGGGTGCTCACAAAAAGGTTTGCGAATTCTCAGTTCCTAATGCTGGACTTACCTACCAGGAATATGGACTTGAACGCCGTCACTGCTGTAAAGTCACCTGTAATCACAGGAGGAACATCGCCAAAGCAAAGGGACAAGGATTATAACAGAGAGGCAGCACAGGGATGCAATACAAATAAAACATGGAGTGCGTAGCGTTCTCTCTCAGTTCGCTTCGTCACAGTCATTCAAAGTGCTCCTCACCATGCAGGCTTTCTCTGGCTCCTGTCTGGCCTTCATCAGCTCCTCCATCTTGTGTTCCTCCTCCAGCTGCCGCTCCAGATCACTCTCATAGCTCTCTTCCTCGGCAGCGCTGGCGGCCCTATCACCAACACAGGCAGGTCTTCAAACAAGGAAAAATACAGGCTGACTCCACTGTGAACTTGGAGGAACTGAGTGTCCTGACTGAGGGCTGGGACTTCCAGATGGATATGAGCCATTAAAGATTTTTTTACATATGCTCAGCTGGATTTAACAAAGGGGATCTCCGAAACTATGGCCCCATTTACGCTTGTCATTTCACGTGTCTCTTATCCGCATAATATCCAGATATGATTTATCCAGGCCGACTGAGCAAAGGTCCAACAGCTCCAAATTTAAAATTTCTAACCTACGATTTATCCAGGCCGACTGAGCAAAGGTCCTACACCTCCAAATTTAAAACTTCTAACCTCTTCTGACAAGCATATTTTAAAAATTATTGTGTTGTGAGAACGCAGGAACAAACCTAACGAGTTCCTATACATATGTGTTATATACATACCCAAGATGACACTTAAACTACCTGGGCTTGGTGGTGAGTTGTGTCAAGAAGAAATCTGAGGAGGAGGCAACAGATAAGTCGCCACGTCCAAAGTCTGAATCCACAATGCTCTCTGTCTCACTTCCACCCTCTGAGGAACGCCAAGAGACTTGATTTTAACACATTTGTTCTGCAAAAGCAGAAAACCTCACACAAAAAAAGGCAAAACACAAGTTTCCCCAAATGATCACCTCACCCGAATTTAGTTCCTTAACCAGCGACGACATTGTGTTGGTGATGGAGTCAGCGGCGACGAGCAGGTCGTTTCTCAAATTTCGCCTTGGCCCTTGGAGAGATAAGAGGAGACCTTGATTCAGACTTGGCAAGCGCGGCCGGTTTCCAGCCGCGCGGCCTCGCCAGCGAACGACAGTGTTATTCCTGTTGGAGTGTGTCTGCCCGCATTACCCTGAGCGAAGGCCTCCTGCACGTCCCCTCCAACCCCCGTGAGCGAGTCCTGAGGCGTGTGGGTAGGAGTTGTTCCAGCAGATTCGGAGTGGACCGGTGTGGGGATGGGCCGGCTAACCGTGTGGCTTGGGGAGGAGCGCGGCGAGCCAGGGCCCTGAGTCTGCAACACAAACGGGCGGGAAGACGGTATACCGGACGGGTGTCACTTTCTGTCACAGTGTTATCAGTAACGTTATTGTGTGATGACCACGATATCGACTCAAAACAACTTTTTTTTTGTTTTGTTGATTTTTCCCCTTTCCAGCCATCCGTCCATCCATTATCCAAACCGCTTATCCTGCTCTCAGGGTCGCGGGGATGCTGGAGCCTATCCCAGCAGTCATCACAAGGCCCCCCCCCACACACACACACACACACACTTTCACATCTAGGGACAATTTGGTACGGCCGATTCACCTGACCTACATGTCTCTGGGAGGAAACCGGAACCCCCAGAGGAAACCCACGCAGACACGGGGAGAACATGCAAACTCCACACAGAGGACGACCCCCCCAAGGTTGGACTACCCTGGGGCTTGAACCCAGGACCTTCTTGCTGTGAGGTGATTGCGCTAACCACTGCGCCACTGTGCGTCTGACTTTTCCCCCTTTTTCTCCCCAATTGTACTTGGCCAATTACCCCACTCTTCCGAGCCGTCCCGGTCGCTGCTCCACCCCCTCTGCCGATCCGGGGAGGGCTGCAGACCACCACATGCCACCTCCGATACACATGGAGTCGCCAGCCGCTTCTTTTCACCTGACAGTGAGGATTTTCACCAGGGGGACGTAGCACGTGGGAGGATCACGCTATTCCCCCCAGTTCCCTCTCCCCCCTGAACAGGCGCCTCGATGACCAGAGGAGGCGCTAGTGCAGCAACCAGGACACATACCCACATCCGGCTCCCCACCCGCAGACAACGGCCAATTGTGTCTGTAGGGACGCCCGACCAAGCCGGAGGTAACACGGGGATTCGAACCGGCGATCCCCGTGTTGGTAGGCAACGGAATAGGCCGCCATGCTACCTGGACGCCCAAAACAACTTTAAACCAGTTTGTAAATCAGCGATGATCTGGCCTACCTCATCAATGATCTACCTCGTCAAAACATTACCGCAAACACCTCATGGTCCGTGTAATACCAGTGCATTAGTTAATGGGGTTAGGTTGTTTTATTCAACTGGCATCACCGACCCTCCCCATGAGTCCTTACTGTATCCACTCGTCTTGCAAATATTACAAATACTTCTTTCCTCTCACTACCTGTGTCCAACAGGGTCTGTCGAAAAACTCTACAGCTTTACTTCTGTTGAGTTTTGTTCCCCTCATTTGATTCCCTCATGTCTTATGAGTAACCTGGGGTACGTTGTTCTGTTATTTTGAATTTGATATACTACATTATTCCCTGTGGGAAAAGTCCTCTCTGCATGTAACCCATCCTAGCTGTGTAGCTAGGAGCAGTGGGCAGCCGCCGTGCAGCATCCGGGGGCCAACTCCAGTTCTCATTTCCACTGCCTTGCTCAGGGGCACAGACAGGAGTATTAACCCTAACATGCATGTCTTTCTGATGACGGTGGGGGAAACCGGAGCACCCGGAGAAAACCCACCGCAGACACAGGGAGAACATGCTAACCCCACACAGAAAGGACCGGGATGACCCCAAAGGTTGGACAACCCCAGGGTTGGAACCCAGGACCTTCTCGCTGTGAGGCGACGGCGCTAACCACTGGGCCACCGTGCCCAAAAGACAGCCGATGGGGGTTGTAAACATTTTATAATTTCAAGAAACATTACAGAAAAGTCAAGTGTTGTTCATCCTCAAACTGAGCAACTGGAAAGCCTGCAGAGTCAGTAAACAAACCACTTCATCCAAGACACAGCAACTGAAACAACACAAGACACGCACTGAAATGCAGTATTTTTATGCTTCTACTATTACGCCGATACTGCTACATGCTGTTAGCACAACAGGCTATTTCATTTCGTAGAATTAAATCAGACATCTGCCAAGATCAAGACTGCAAAAAACAACGCCAGCGTTGTTAACTTCCAGTTACACATGCAACTGGTTTGTCTTCCAGCCTATAAACCTCGGCATGTTTCAGGTTTACTTTCATTCAGTCATTCATTCGTTCCCGGAGTTCACCCCACGCTTTTCAGACTTACGGCTTGTTTCCGTTCTTCCTCCTGTCGGAAAAAAAAAAACCAAAAAAACAAAAACCCCATTTCAACGAAGTTCTCGCCAATGACTCTTTTGTTATTGGCGGAATAACAAAGACAACACGAGGGAACGTCTCCCAGGCTGGCACCTCCTCCTGATGAGCCTGCGGCTTGCTCCAACGTGTTCCATGGATTGGCATCGATCCTCCCGGGCTGATAAGATTGATATCCTCACCACTTAAGCCAGTAGAGTAAGCAGTTTATGTTGGCTTTGGGAGGCCTCTCTTATTGACTCCTGTGATTATTCTCACTCTGACGCTTATCCCTCTCAGAAGGGGGGGGGGGGGCGTGTTTTTGCATTGTTGTTTTTTTGCCTGTGATGGATTACAACCCCAAATTTAAGAGTTGATCTGAAATTTACATCTTGGTACTCCGCATCAACAGTGTCTGATAGCAATTGTATGCTGTGCTTTATCAGTGGTAATACTGGAGACGTATGCCCTCTGGTGGACACACTCAGTACTTCATTTTGCTTACAGGTCTTCACGTGTATCAAGAGGCAGTCGACTGACTGCTCACAGGGGGATTTTTTTTTTTTAATCTCTGGGGTCAGGTGGTTTAATGTGCATGCCTTCCATACCTTCAGGAGCATCATGAGCTGCTCCAGCTGCACCATGAGCTCCCTGCGACTCTCCTGCAGGGAAGACATTCTTTGTTCGAGTTCGTCTTTGCGTTGCCTGGCGGAAGGAACAAGACGAGAGAGGAGAAAGACACACAGCGTGAAAACGCACACTGTTACGGCGGATGAACAGTCGAAGAAAGAACAAGAAAAAAAAAACCCTACAAAGCATCTAGCACTGTTGTTTGCTTGCCCTGCAAAAAGATGGGCTCCTGAAAGTTTGTCAATTCGGTCACAGTATCGGCTGCATAGAGGTACCTGAGAAGCCGCAGTTCTGCGAGCAGCGTGGGGTTCTGCGGGCCCTTGTCAGGCGGTGGCTGGGAGGCCTGCTCGTGCTGAAGCCGCAGCCGTTGGATCTCCTGCAGGATTTCTCTGTGGCATGCACACACACACACACACACACACACACACACACACACACACACATTTACCTTTTACGTGTCCACACAGCCAAATACGTTTGGACATAATAATAATGATAATAATAGCAATAAAAAAAAGTGCATTCATAGGAATTTGTCTTTATGGGATGCTTAACATAAAAACAACATAAAAAAACCAATGCAATTACCAAGATTACCATGAGTTTCAGTGAGTTAAACAAACTTAAGATCATTTTTCCTTAGAAAAAAAGTAACTAATAATAACTGTTAGGGTGTCTATACGTTTAATTATATATATATATATATACACGCACACACACACACACACATGTATATATATATTCGCTCAAAGTTGTTAAATGTCTATATTTTTGCTCCTGAATTGTTGAGCTCTTTTTTTATATATCGAAGGTTTCATTGCAACATCCTGTGGACATATATATATATATATATATATATATATATATATATAATTTAATTTTCTTTATCGATCCCGTTGGGGAAATTTAGTTACTGCAAATGAACCCATCCTGGCTGTGATCTGTGTAACTAGGAGCAGTGGGCTGTCACCTTCATGCTGCACCCGGGGACCAACTCCGGGTCTTTTTCCGTTGTCTTAGTTAGGGGCACAGACAGGAGTCTTAACCTTAACATGCATGTTTCTTTTGATGGTGGGGGAAACCAGAGTACCCGGAGAAAACCCACTGTACAGAGGACAACCTGGAATGACCACCAAAGTTGGACAACCCCGGGGTTCAAATCCCAGACCTTGGATATGGATACAGGTTCAGAAGTCTAGTTACCATCAGCCACCTCCTATACAAGGATGACGTCAAGCTGTATGCCAGGAATTAGCGAGACAATGACTCACTGATCGACCTCACCAGGCTCTACAGCAACGGCATTGGGATGTCATTTGGACTGGACAAGTGCAGTCGAATAGTGGCAAAAAGAGGAAAGGTGGTGAGGACTGAAAGGGTTGAATTACCAGATGGCTGGATAACAGACATACAGGACAGTTACAAGTACCTGGGTATTCCACAGGCAAATTGAAACCTCAAGGAGGCAGCAAGAAGGTCAGCTACAGCCAAATACCTCCAAAGAGTGAGGCAGGTCCTGAGGAGCTAGCTCAATTGGAAGAATAAGATCCAAGCTATCAATATGTATGCCCTACTAGTCAGCAAACACCCAGCTGGAATAATAAGCTGGCCAAAGGAGGAGATAAAGACCACAGATATCTGGGCACAGAAACTCCTCACAATGCACGGAGGGTTCCACCCAAAATCCAGCCGCCTGAGACCGTACGATAACATGGGGGCTGAGAGTTAGTGAGTGTCGGAGTCACTATCCAGGATGAAACAAGGAACATCCATGAGTACATCAGAAAGCGGGCCTCCAGGACAAACTGCTGAGTGAGTACCTCAAGCAGCAGAAGACAGAGAGTGCAGAGAAAGTAGAAGAGCAGGTATCATGGAAGATCAAGCCCCTCCATGGGATGTACCATCGACAGATAGAAGACATAGCTGATATCGAGAAATCCTACCAGTGGCTAGAAAAAGCTGGACTCAAAGACAGCACAGAGGCTCCGATCATAGCAGCATAAGAACAGGCACTCAGGACCAGATCGACTGAGGCAGGGGTCTACCACACAAGACCCAAGATACAGGCTGTGCAAAGATTCTCCTGAGACAGTCCAGCACTTAGAAGCAAGGTGTAAATTGCTAGCTACATACACTGAAAGGCATAACCAAGTGGCTGGGATAGTGTACAGGAACATCTGTACTGAATACAGACTGCAAGTCCTCAAGTCCAAATGGGAGACACCACCAAAGGTGGTTGAGAATGGCAAAGTTAAGATCACGTGGGACTTCAGGTTCCAGACTGACAAGCAGGTGCTGGCTAACCAATTAGACATTGTGGTGGTCGACGGGGAACAGAAGAAAGCAGTAGCAGTCCTGAGCGACAGCACCATCAGGAAGAAAGAGCACGAGAAGCTAGAGAAATACCAAGGGCTGAGGGAAGAAAGAAAAAAAGAAGAAATTGACTTTATTTTGTCTTTGTATTCTTACAATGAGTTGTATTTTTACATCGATTTTTTTCTCTGAATTTAACCCATACTATTGTATAGGAGCAGTGAGCAGCTGCAGCACCTGGGGACCAACTCCAGTTCTTCTTTCCATTGCTCTGGTCAGGGGAACAGACAGGAGTATTAACCCTAAAATGCATGTCTTTTTTTGAGAACAAGATCAGATGTGGAAGGTGAAATCCACAGTAGTCCCAGTGGTAATAGGAGCACTAGGGGCCGTGACCCCCAAACTGGGAGAGTGGCTCCAGCAGACTCCAGGAACAACATATGAGATCTCTGTCCGGAAGAGTGCGGTCCTAGGAACAGCTAAGATACTGTACAGAACCCTCAAACTCCAAGGCCTCTGGTAGAGGACCCGAGCTTGAGGACTACACACCACCCGGAAAAGGGTGAGAGGGAGAAGGCACTTGTTCTGTAGCAATCATACAAAAAGGGGGCACTGGGCCCTTTCATTTGGGATTTGAAGATGGACTCGGGAATTCACTGAAAATATTTATGCATATGCCACTTATTCATATTATAAAATACAGGACCTCATTCTTATCACTATCACTCAATTTTAAGAATCTAAGATGGTTTTGCTTGTCAAAAAAATTTAGTTATCTGGAAATTTAAAAAAACCCGTGATTTTCAGGCTTGCATTCATATCGTTAGACTCATGACATGTTTAAAGGTGGACATCTTTTCTCCTTTTGAGATAGAGGTCTGGTTTGGAGGGGTTGTGAGGAGAGAGAGACAGACAGAGAGAGACAGACAGACAGACAGAGACACAGCGAGAGAGGTGTGAAAAGGCAAACACAGTCGTCCCTGACCTGTTTTTGTTCTCCAGCTCAGCGATGAGCTGCCTCTGCTGTTTGTTGGCGTCCATGGAGCAACAGAGGTCTGTGGGGACCCGCTGCATCTGCGCTTGGTTGGTGAAACCAAGCAGAAGACATGACGTCAGTTACAGGGACCTCTGTCTGATGTTACCCCACCACCTTTATCTCACGTCGCACAAAATGCACCATCACATTAAAGTCAGCAGCCATCCGTCAAGATCTGCTCAGAATATAAACCAGCGTGATGGCCGGGTCAGAAATGACCCTGTAACCCCTCACCCTGCCAACCTCCCCCATGTCAACCACAGCAATTAAAAAAGGAAAGCCTTCAGCCACAAGGATAGTAGACATTAAAGCCTTCCCTGAAAGATTTTTTTTTTTAATGCTGGAGGCTAATGAGATAAGCCATGATGTTGTGTGCATTCATGCTGCGCGTGCTCAATGTCAAAGGCAATGAATGTCCTATCTGTCTCACCGCAACGTCAGCAGCCAGTCTGGCGGCATAGCGGGCAATGAGGCTGTGCTCTTCATCTTGGTGGTTACTGCTCTCCAGCAAACTGGTGAAGAGGAAAAATAGAGACAGGAATCACAACATGACACTGATATACTCAAGCTGGGGAAAAAAGATAAAACAAAACCGACACAAACATACAGTATTCAGTGGAATAAGGACATTCAAGACAGTTTGGCTGACATCTTTGCTACTATTCTAGTCTGGCAGATTAGTTTTTCCTCAGAAAAGCATCAAAGGCGTTGCTTTGACAGGAGAGCCCCTTGTGAGTGTGTTTAGCTATTTACAGGAAGCCACAAAAGCAGGAAGGTGTTCAGGTTATCTATAAAAAAAGATGAAATGGGGTTATTGTCGCTTCGCATTCTAAGATGATCCAAGTGTCGCAAAAGCTCGACAATGAAGCAGCAAAGAACACGTGTGTGCACGCCAGAAGGTGTGTGTGCATGCATGCATGTGTCTGTATGGGAAACGATTTTTGTGTGATGGCCTGGCGGCCTGTCCAGGGTGTCTCCCCCTCTGCTGCCCAGTGACTGCTGGGATAGCCTGCAGCATCCCCGCAACCCTGAGAGCAGGATAAGCGGTTCGGATAATGGATGGATGGATGGATGGATAGATGGTATTTAGTAGGTGTCTGACTTATAGTTATGATACCATGTCACAGAATTAAGGACCTCCTGAAATACTGACAACAAATATGCACAAGAGGAAGAGAAACTACCAAACCTAAACTCGACACACACACACACACACACACACACATGCATGCACCTATACGCGTGCACACCCATGCATGCATGCACGCACACGCACGCACGCACACACACGCACACACCTATACACGTGCACATGTGCACACCCATGCATGCATGCATACGCGCACACACACCCATGCACGCACACCCATATGCATGCACACGCACACATGCGCACAACACACCCATGCATGCAAGCACGAGCATGAACATATACACGCATGCACACGCATGCACACCCATGCATGCACACAACACACACATGCATACAGACATGAGCATGCACGTATACATGCATGCACAGCACGCACACACAGCACACCCATGCATGCACAGCACACATGCAACCATGCACGTGCGCGCACCCGCATGCATGCACATACGCATGCACATTCACACACACCTATGCATGCACAGCACACACACATATGTGCGCGCAGAACACACACACACACAAAGAGAAAATATATATCAAGGAACAAACGTTCCTCAGTGTGTAGATCAGTTAAGCACAGACATTTCACCACTTCTAAGCAGATGCAATATGAACCTCAGAGCTTCACTATCCTACACAGCTCAACAGCTGTCTTAGCAGCAGTGGGGTTCTCCTAAATAAAAGCATAAAGGATGAATAAACTTATACAGGAGCCAAACACACCAAGCGTGCTTCAGTAAGCACCTTAAAAGGCAACAATCAAAGTAGCAAAGCACAAACTAACCCCAAGGACCTCTTGACTTTTTCCATTACAAACATCTCCCAGTGAGAACAATGCTGCAGAATCATGGTAGTTACCTTACGATCAGGAACAACACACCGCACGCTCTTAACCTACCCAATCATTTCTACTGATACACATCTGAGAAATGTATTCTTTGAGCGCTAATCCAATCAAAACAGCAGGCAGAAAACTGAACCTGGAAACTTCTGGCTACTGCCAGGTGACCAGGGAGAGGCAGGTTCAGTCCGCACAGCGGCCAGTGTCATGCCCATCAACAGAAATGTGCTTTTGTTGCGGTGACCTTGAACGGGACACTCAGCCGATAGAGCGTCCGCTCACTCATCATAAGTCACCGTGGACGAGAGCATCAGATAAATGCCCAAATTAGAAATGATACATGCACACCGTCCTGGCAAGTCTGTCATTAAGGGAGAGATCCCATATCCATCACACTGTAGATCCAAATCCATTAAGGAGCGCTTCTGTAAAACAAATGAGCGTGCCGTAAATATCTAACATTAAACTATTCCCCCGAGGAGAGCCATTTTTCATTCCCTAAGGAAAGCAATTACGGCTAATGGACAACAACGTTCTGTTGATAGACATGTCAGAGGACAACTTGTCAGTGAAAAGTGAGCCAACGGCCTATGAACGCATATGCTAACTATCTGCCAGCATGCAGAGTTAAAGTATGCAGCGCTCTACACGCCGGTGTTAGACGACAGCTATGCAGGTTGGCAGGCCGGCAAGGCGCAGAAGTCTCAGCTGGTGGTGGCTGGACACACGACTCCGACTAACCATGATTTGGGGTTGTTTTGGAGCAGGTTCACATAGAGACCAATGAGAACATGTTCATCAGCGAGTCTGTCAGCAACATCGAGGTTGTAGTGTAACCTGGAACAATGCAGGATTTCACATACATGAACAAAAAAAACACATTACATTACACAGGTTGACAACAGTGAGAGGGAAAGAAAGAAGTGGTGTTTGGGATAGGTGAGGAAAGAAACCAACACTGGCATCTATTATATAATGTAGAAAGTATATATTATTGGAATAAGATATACTTTAACCTTGTCGTCAACGACAACCAAAACGTTCCCTCCATGAATAATACATGCACAATATCCTAGGAGTGTACAACAAACTACAGGAGAATCAGTACTTCGTGTACACGTATGGGATCAGCTCCTGTTGTGCAGCCTGTGTGAACATGAGCCACGGCGCCATTTGCTCGGACATGCACAGCAAGAAAAACCAGTAAAAGGCCCATCAATCATCACATCAGCTGGGAGTTTTCACTAGTCTCAGTTCGAAATTATAAAAGGGTGCAGTGTTCCGCAAAGAAGCACCCCCCCCCCCTCCACCACCATTACATTAGCATCACATGCAGGTGCAGCTTCCCTGGCAAGAGGACCTCGAGGGCTTTGGCCAAAGAACTTTCCGTTTCCAAAACTTGACACACGCTGCAACGTCGGCAGGAAACCCAAACCATTTTATCGCAGTGTTTTCAAGTCACAAAGCTGACAATTTATTTATTCATTTGTGAAATCGCTGCAGCTTGACTATGGAGAAGACTGAGGCTAACCACTGAGAGACAGTTAATGAGAGACTGGAAGTTAGTTTCCACATCACGAAAGGCGCTGAGAAGCGCTGTGACAGGAACTCAACCTAGGGTCAGTAATCTCCATTATGCATGCTTCATCTAGCATCTTTGAAATCTCTCAAGCTACAAGGTTTGAGCATAACAATGCAACCCCTCCGTAAGCATCAGGTCAGGTAATATCCGGTAAACAGTGCCGCGGGGTTGCTGATGATCCATCTGTATGCATTAGTTTGCACATGCAGTTGTGCTGGGGGAGACTACTGTGTGTTATTCTAGGCACACCTATTTGACTTACCCCCTGCCTTTCAACAGATCTGGAGCCGCCCTAGTCAAGAGGTTTCTTAGTTCAGTGTCATTTTTCTTGGTGTAGGGTAAGCTATTTACAACCAGGCAAAAGAGACCATAAAGCAACAAACAAACAAAAACAATCTCACACACACACACACACACAGGGGTGGGAATTTTTTGGAATCTCACGATTTGATTTCGATTCTCGGGGTCACGATTCGAGTCCAAAATCGATTTTTCGATTCAAAAGGCTCCCCGATTCAAAATCGATTCTAGATTTGGTACATTGGGTGCTAATTTCAGGATCTACTCCAGTCCGCTCTGCGCCGAGAAAGGCGGTGTGGCAAATGGTGGCATGAAAGCAGACTAAAGTGTGTATAAGATTATGCAGTTTTTTCCATTTGAAACAGTTATATCAAAGGCAAACCTGACCTTTCTCAGTAAAACCGACGCGATGGTACGTATGTCCTACTTTGGCTCAACTGCCTGGATCACAAACCGGTCTTTCCGAATCAGGCGATGGATCTAGTTATTATTATTATAACCGGTTATTTTCTTGCCCGATGCGGGATTCGATACGAGGTGTACTGCACCACAAGGCGACATCACTAACCGCTCGGCTAAAGGGTCAGAACCGTTAGCTAGGGACTAACGTCCCTTATTAGTAGTTTACATTATTATTACTATTATTTTTATTTGCCCGTTCAGAATTGGCTGGTTGCTCGGTAAAGTGGTGCAGTGTGCGTTGGTTGTGTGTTGACGTCGCAGGAGGTCGTTGTTCCACTTCTTTCAACTCTGGGCGACAGCGTAATTCCTCTTCTTCCTCTTGGTGTTTATTGGCGGTTGGCAAACAACGAATTGGCGCATTACCGCCACCAGCTGGTACGGAGTGTGGCTCAGACTCTTATTTACGCTACCCCCCCCCCAAACACAAATCTTTAGTTACTGTAAGAAACTGAAACAAGATTTTATAAAACTCAGTTGAATTCTTCTGTAGATATCTACTAAATCGAACTGTGCTTTCATTTTCTTGATATTTTGAGTCCCATGCCTTCTTTCTGCCTCATATTTCTGACAATATATTGTGACGTGCATGGATAAAAAGTCACGCTGGCCGCTGGCTGGCAAATCTGATCTTACAGCCGAGCGGTTAACGATGTCTCCTGCAGTGCGGGCGATACGAGTTCGCGTCCTGGTCGCGGCAGTTCCTGTGGTTGCTTTGTCCCCCGAATTCGCTTCAATATCATAATAAAGAAGACCGAACATTTGAAGAGTTCCCGAAATACTTAACTTCCGTTTTGCAAATCTTGCATATTGAATGAGTCATGACGAGCCTGGACCGGCGGAATTTGTTGCTGCTCCGTGTTAAAGGCTACCAAGAGCTAACGCTAGCAGCGACTGACTTGCCGCCGCCATGTTTTCCCGCCAGCAGCGAGGAGGCTACTTAAGACCGAAAAGAAAAGGTTTTTAAAAATCGATTTTGGAATTTGTGAATCGATTCATAATCGTAGACGGTAAGAATTCTTACTTGTGTAACGATCACGAATGACTTGAGTCGCTAGCTCTTGGCTAACGGGTACGCACCCTTCAGTCGACTGGTTAACGTAGTCGCCTGTGGTGCGGGAGACCCGGGTTCGCGTCCCGGCTGCGGCGGTTCCCGGCTGCCCCTTTAAATTCGCTGAGTTGGTGTCAGAAGTGGGATGGTGAGGTCATGGGAGGCGTGAAGGAGTTGATATCCCTTACAAAAAAGTGTACTTGAAATTAATTTTATTAAGTAAAGTTCAAGTATATTTCCCACTAATATCAATGTACTAATAGTATACTTGTAAGTGTACTATTTCAATGCTTAAACTTTTCTGTGTACTTGTCAGTATAAGCAAAGTATACTTAAGTATAACTTTGTTTAGTATATCTCTGATAAGTACTTAAAAAGTAAACTGAAAGCATACTCTGATTTTTAGTTTTAAATAAGTATACTAATAGAACACTTGAATAAACTACTTTTTTGTATCGGATGCTCAAGCGTGGGGACGCTCTTCCCGAAGGGGGGGGGGTAGTGTAACGACCACGGATGACTAGACTCGCTAGCCCTTGACCAACGGGTCGGACCCTTTAGTCGACCGGTTGATGCAGGCGACTGTGGTGCGGGAGGTCCCGGCTGCCCCCTGAATTCGCTACACGTGAATCGATTCCCCCCCACCCCTAACACACACACACACACACACACACACACACACGCATACGGTAGCGCTCCTCAAATACACACACTGTAGAAAGTGAACATAGCAATATGAGTTAAAAAATGATCTCGGTGCATATAGCTGACAAGATGTGGGTGACAAAACGACTACAAGTCTCTTGGAAAATCCACCTCATTGCAGTATTTGCTACAGTCATCGTGCTCACTTTTTGGTGGAGTACGGGTTCCCTGACGTAGGCATGGAGTGGGAGAGGGCGTATTCACTGGTCATGTTCACCGGTCTAGGCGGCCTGTAAAGGAGACAAAGAGTGTTGTTTTTCTAAGGCTAACCTTTTTATTTTGAGGAGGAAGAAAACCCCTCTGGATAGACTCCATCTATGTTTTCTTTTTCCTCTCTCTCTCTCTCTCTCTCTCTCTCTCTCTCTCTCTCTCTCTCTCCTCTCTCTCTCTCTCTCTCTCTCTCTCACTCTCCTCCTCTCTCTCTCTCTCTCTCTCTCTCTCTCTCTCTCTCTCTCTCTCTCTCTCTCTCTCTCCTCTCTCTCTCTCTCTCTCTCTCTCTCTCTCTCTCTCTCTCTCTCTCTCTCTCTCTCTCTCTCTCTCTCTCTCTCTCGGCTCATTTGGTATATACAATTGGGACAGTTTTCTGCAGTGTTTCAGTATAAAACCAGTTAACAATGGCAGGTGAATGGATTGCCTGCTGAACCCAGAAGGACAGGATTACTAATGTAGGACACGCTTTACAACGGTGAGCCACAATGAACGGATTAGTCAACAATGTACAAGTAAAACTAAATGTCTTTGCTATCTATATAGTTTAAGATAGATCGAACTCGATTTGAATCACGGATAGGGTAGGGGACTCGAGGCGACTAAATCTAATGAAGTCTGCATACATACACATATATATATATATATATATATATATATATATATATATAGCATTGGCAGGCTGCATTCTGGAGAGTAACAGTAAGTAAAGCACACTTACCATGTGTCTCTATTATGCAGCAAGAAAAGAACAAAAAATAATAATTTATTATTGCCTTCCTTTACCCTGCATAGCCAAAATGAACCGCAGCAAATTTCAGTCTTTTCATGATGACAATGTTTTCTATGGCACCGATATTTCCCCAAACACCCATCAAGTCCTACAAGACAAGTTGGACAAATTTGACGTGGATTAAAAAAAAAACAACCTCAACCACCGCCACTCAGATGTGTCAAGGGCTCTGTCCGTCAGTTTTTAGTATGCAAATGTGTCTTCGGGCCAATTAAAAATAAAATATAAATGAAGCCAGAAGTGCAGTTATTTTGGCACCAGCGTCGACATGTTGTGCCAACTGCAGTCTGGGCCTTAGCAGAGAGCACCGGAGCGCTGCAAGTAATTTCTTTCTGTGGGCCTTTGTTTGATTATTCATTACAATCCCCAAATAAAGGAAATGGCAGTATTAGTGCTATAGATTGTGGTCATTCCTAAGGCTACAATTAAGCATCATTGATTGTGTGCAGAGCCAAATTGATAGGAATCACTTCAGACTTGCAGGCACCTACAAGACAATTACAAAACAGCAGATGAGAGCAATCAAAGTCATTACTTTCACGTACCTGAAATGGGGACTAGAAACTCTATAAAGTGAAATAAAAAGGAACTGAAGTGTAACTTCAGCGTTAGACTGCGTTTCAGCCAAAAAAGAAGAAGAAGAAAAAAATGAAGAGGGTGAACTTACACAATATGGGCTAGGTTGAGAGGTTTCTCCGGCATTTCACAAAGCATGGGGTGAAGAGGCTCTCTGCTGGATGCACAGCTCAGTGACTTGCTGAGTGCATGGGATAACTTCTTAGCAGGGGATTTCTGGAAGAGACGCACAAGCTAGGTGCCATTTACGAGGATGTAAAGTGTCACTACCCATAAAGCAGGGCACTCACAGTTATGCTCACAGTATGTATGAAATCGTTTCCCCGCTGCAAAAGGGCCACTATCCCAAACTGCAGTGAAATACTGCACACATTTAACGCCCCTGTGCTGCGGTGAAGCACGGCGGAAAATTCCTGCAAAGCATGCACGCGCAGAGAGCCGTGTGTGTGTGTGTGTGTGTGTGTGAGCTCTCTCTCTCTCTAGGTGCTTGTGCAACTGCCCTGATGCTTTGATTGACCAAAGTTCCCATTTATTATAAGACAAAATAAACCTAAATTACATGAATATTGGGTGTCAGTTAATTCATATTGTTCTGCACAAATTGTGAGCAAAAAAAAGAAAGAAAGAAAGAAAAGTAATTGAAGATACATTCCAGTCACGGAGGGCACATTTTTGAAAACTGCTGGTGGTGTGTCACATATATTGCAAGTTAAACGGCCTTGATTTACACTGACCCTGATCAGTGTGGACTACTGTAAAACTAAGCTGACGTGAGTTTGCTACTCCGCTACTTGTGAGTTGATGTTGTCGTCCTGCAGCGAGCTCGGGAAGCCCCCCATAAGTCCTTTCGGTTGGCTGACATCCGCTATCATTTTACAAACGCCTTGAGTGCATGAAGTCCAATAAAGAGGGAGTACAGAACAAAAGGAGAAGCTGAAGAGGTGGTTAAAGGAAGGCCAGTGTGCCCCAGGATGGAGACAGAGAGAGACAGGACGGAAGGTGTAAATAGAGATGGATGTTAGAGTACTACAGTCGATTTTTTTTTCAATCTAAATACTGATCCATCTAAGCAAACTTAACACACACACACACACACACACACTGATCAGCCAAAACATTAAAACCACCTGCCTAAAAACAGCTCTGACCTGTCGAAGCATGGACTCCACAAGATCTCAGAAGGTGTCCTGTGGTATCTGGCACCAAGACGTTAGCAGCAGATCCTGTAAGTCCTGTAAGTTGCGAGGTGGGACCTCCATGGATTGGACTTGTTTTTCCAGCACATCCCTCAGATGCTGGATCGGATTGAGATCTGGGGAACTTGGAGGCCAAGGCAACACCTTCAACTCTTTGTCATGTTCCTCAAACCATTCCTGAACAACTTCTGCAGTGTGGCAGGGCACAGTATCCTGCTGAAAGAGGCCGCTGCCATCAGGGAATACCCTTCCCATGAAGGGCTGGACCTGGTCTGCAATGATGTTTAGGTAGGTGGCGCATGTCAAAGGAACATCCACATGAATGCCAGGACCCAAGGTTTCCCAGCAGAACATAGCCCAGAGCATCACGCTGCCTCTGCCAGCTTGCCCTCTCCCCATAGTGCATCCTGGTGCCACCTCTTCCCCAGGTAAACGGCACACACACACCCGGCCATCCTCATGATGTAAAAGAAAACGCGATTCATCACACCAGACCACTTTCTTCCACTGCTCCATGGTCCAGTTCTGATGCTCACTTGACCATTCTAGGTGCTTTCGGTGGTGGACGGGTCATCATGGGCCTGCTGACCGGTCTGCAGCTACACAACCCCATCCATACACAGCAAGCTGTGAAGCACTGTGTGTTCTGACACCTGTCTATCATAGCCAGCATTAACCTTTTCAGCAGTTTGAGCTACAGCAGCTCTTCTGTGGGTTGTAAGGAGATAATCACTGTTATTCCCTCCACCTGTCAGAGGTTTTCATGTTTTGGCTGATCAGTGTTTACTATATGTACAATATATCATGTATAGATCACGTACACCTGTATATCGTATAATATATACATGTCAGAAGGGGTCAGAAAGGTTGCCAAAGGTTGGGTGTCAACAACAGTTTTTCTATTTTGGTGTGCCCTTATTTATGAGTCCCCCCCCCTCCCAAAAAAAAGAAAGACGGTTGCTGCAAGGCCCTACTGCAATGAGTGGCCCTGTGAGGTTCCCCCCATCCCCCTCCCTCCCTTCCCACTCCCCCCCTCCTTCGCTTACCCATGACGTATACTCCTTCATTTGGTGCTGGTTACTATGGCAACCACTGGCATGCCCCCTCCAGAAGCAGTCCTGACAGAGCTGGTAATTATGACATTGCTGGCAGCGGTAGCGGAAGCCCATCATACTCTCAGTACGGCAGTGAGAGCACTCGACCGGGTGAAAGACTGCAGGGAGGAGGGGAGGGGTCAAACACGCACGCACGCACACACCACACACACATACACATACACATACACACACACATACACACACACACACACAGCAAGAGAGACAGAGAAAGAGAGCGGGTTGTAAACACAAACGGCGATTTTGCAGATCGCAGTTTGATTGGCTGGGGTACTGTGTCAGTCTGGCAGCGGTCGCTTTTATGTGCAGAACAGCACATGAAGCAGTGAGACAGAGCAAGCAGTGTACCCCCCTCTCTGTGACACAGGCTAATTTTGCCCACACGGAGGTGGCTATCGATCATACACACACACACACACACACACACACACACACACACACACACACACACACACACACACACACACACACACACACACACACACATCTTATGGATGTGAGCAGCATTGGTCCATATGACGGTGATGTTTGTGTCTGTGTGTGAGGGTGCATATGAGTTTGTCTAAGCATGTGCATGTAGTGACTAAATACGATGCTACAGGGCCAAATTTCACATGCTGCCAGCCCACTCTGTTTCTCATATGTAAATATGCTCGGGTTACTTACCGTTTTCCACATTGGCGAGCCGATGCATCAGTGGTAACCAAACCAGACACTGAGGAGGAGGGTCTGACATCAGTGTGTCCAGGAATGTGTTGAGGGACACCTTCTTCTAACAACCGGTACATAGGAGGGTTAAGATTGATGGGGAAAGGGGGGGGGGGGGGACAAAAAAAAGAAAGTTCCTGAACAGTTTATGACCAATTCAAATGCCTACAATAATCACAGACACCGCTTCTGGTGTGGGAAGATGGCGGCGCGAATTCGCGTTTGCAGCGGCCTCACTTAGTACTAGTGTGGGAAGATGGCCGCGTGGCCTTACATTTGTGGCGGCCTCACCCAGTACTGTCCATGCGTGTCTTTGTCCACGTCTGCATCTAAGTTTGTCTTTGTTTGATGGCTGGAAGAGCTGGCGCTGGATCGGCTGGGAGAGCCTGGTCTGCTGTGTCCTTTGGACCGCGGCCCTGCCTGGAGCTGCACCCGAAGGGGAAACACTGTGGGCAGTCTGACAGGACGTGGAAGCGGGGCAGGCTAAGCTAACTGCTAGCCCACGCAGACCGGCAGTTCCGATAACACAGAGGGCGGTCTGGCGGCGGCCTCGCCTAGCCTAGCCTTGACTGTGTTTTTTAGTGTCGTCATGTGGAGTGCGGGGAGGTGTGTCGGGGGTGTCTGGCTGGGACAGCTGGCGTCGGATTGGCTGGGAGAGCTTGGTCTGCTGCGTCCGGTAGGCCCAAGGACCACAGCCCTGGCTGGAGCTGCACCCGAGGTGTTTTTTTTTAAATATATATATACATATATATATATATATATATATATACATATATATATATATACATATATATATATATATATATATATATATATATATATATATATATATATATATATATATATATATTTTGGATATATGTGTTCTTGTAGTTTGGATATATGTGTTCTTGTAGTTTTTGTAGTTTGGATATATGTGTTCTTGTAGTTTTTGTAGTTTGGATATATGTGTTCTTGTAGTTCTTGTAGTTTGGATATATGTGTTCTTGTAGTTCTTGTAGTTTGGATATATGTGTTCTTGTAGTTTGGATATATGTGTTCTTGTAGTTTGGATATATGTGGATTGTAGTTCTTGTAGTTTGGATATATGTGTTCTTGTAGTTTTTGTAGTTTGGATATATGTGTTCTTGTAGTTTTTGTAGTTTGGATATATGTGTTCTTGTAGTTCTTGTAGTTTGGATATATGTGTTCTTGTAGTTCTTGTAGTTTGGATATATGTGTTCTTGTACTTTAGACATATGTGTTCTTGCAGTTTTTGTAGTTTGGATATATGTGTTCTTGTAGTTTGGATATATGTGGATTGTAGTTCTTGTAGTTTGGATATATGTGTTCTTGTAGTTTTTGTAGTTTGGATATGTGATTTTGTTTTTGTGTTGCACTGCTGTGGGCTGGGGGAAATGATATTTCATTTCATTTCATGTGCACGGATGCAGGAAATGGAATGGCAAATAGATATTCCTGATTCCTGAGAAGTACTTCGCAAGTATTTCAACTTGTTTTTTTTAATTTGTTCAAAACATGCATGGTGGATTATCACCTGTTGGGTAAAGCAGGCTCGTGCAGCTTGATCACTGTAGCCAAATGAAGGTCCCTCAAAGACAGCCATGGGCAGTTTGAGAACTTCCCTCAGAAACTGGTCAAACTGCGAGTACACCATCATTCCAGCCGAATCTGATATCTGTGAAAAAATATCTTGACAAAATAGGGGCAGGGTGGGGGTGGGGTGGGGGGGCATTACAATTTTATTAAACCAATCGTCGGATGACAGTTAATTGCCTCCAATGTCACCACCATAGTCAACCGATTACAGCATTACACAATGCAATCATCCGACTTATTTACGAAAACAAATGGAAGTAACGTTGTTATTCAAATCAATTATGAGAGTACACACGAGCAACATAGCCCCGCGTTCTTCCCTTCACAAGCCACTGCTGCTGCTCCAACAGATTTAGTAGATTATGTAATAACCCCTCTCCTTCAGATTATGAATAATGACTTCTCCCAGCCATGAAGAGCCAAAGCAGGGCTATTTTCCGAGGAACAATAGACTAAAGCAGACAAAGATCTCAAACGATAGCAACTCTAATGAGCTTGTAGGAGACTCTGTAGTACATTTCAGTCCTGATTGCAGGAGCATTATTAAGGCAAATGATTGATTCATCACTGGTGATATTGGGCAATTTGAGTGATTTTCTTTTTTCATTTATTTTATTTTCATAACCGAGAGGTTTGCGGCGTTGCTTACATCTTAATTTGTCCAATATTTTCCCTCCGCACAGGCTCGCAAGCGCCGTCTTCACAACAAAGACCGACATCTTTCCGTGGCCTTCCCTGAAAAAAAGAGCAAGCAGCCTTTCGCACTACAGCCACAGATTCCTCAACCCACATTTGTGCAATTTTTATAGACAGCATGAAATCAAATATTCATTTTACCCCTTTATTCTCCCCAATTGCACCTGGCCAATTACCCCACTCTTCCGAGCCGTCCCGGTCGCTGCTCCACCCCCTCTGCCGATCCGGGGAGGGCTGCAGACTACCACATGCCTCCTCTGATACATGTGGAGTCGCCAGCCGCTTCTTTTCACCTGACAGTGAGGAGTTTCACCAGGGGGACGTAGCACGTGGGAGGATCACGCTATCCCCCTTCCCCCCCAAACACATGCCCCGACCGACCAAAGGAGGCGCTAGTGCAGCGACCAGGACACATACCTACATCTGGCTTCCCACCCGCAGACACGGCCAATTGTGTCTGTAGGGGCGCCCGACCAAGCTGGAGGTAACACGGGGATTCGAACCGACGATCCCTGTGTTGGTAGGCAACGGAACAGACCGCTATGCTACCCAGACATGAATTCAGATATTTCTACATCTGGCTACATGGGTTACCTTCAACCTTCAAGCTTCATATCAGTGATCATAATTCTCAAAGACATTCACTGCGACATCAGCTTGGCTTGGTACGGTTGCTAAAAATATGCACTCGTCACAAGTTCTGTGTGAGCCACATTCAGCCCAGCAGATCTGCGTTTTCACCATACCTTACCGCTGCAGACTGAACGCAGCAGCATCATCATCTCACATCAAAACCTCGCAGAGGAAAAGTGCATCGGCTAGAGACAGTCACCAAACACCACGTGACGCTGTACTCACGGGTCATAGGCTGCCAGCAGGAAGTTGAGCAGCAGGCTGATGGAGTGCTCCACGTTGATCTGGTGAGTGGTGGGCATGCGCTTGTTCAGCTGGTAGAAGATGGTGGAGAGTATCGCCCTCCAGGCGGGCCACAGTGAACTCAGTGCTGAGGTCCATGGCGTTGAGGCCGTTCTCACGGAAAGCCTCGATGACATTCCAAATGTCAACCAAATGTACTGGGGGGGGGGGGGGTTGGGGAGCATGGTTATTGCAATAGGGCAGGTTTTGTATGCCCTGCAGTGTCCAAAAAAATACAAAAAACAAAATTTTCGTCATACTCACAGTTGCATTTCTTCTGCACAAATCTGAGTTTGCAAGCTGTTCTGTATGTTGAAAGTCTTATGGAGTCCAACTCTTGAGCCCCTGTGAAGTTATTGTTTTTGTGCAACACTCAGGTTACAGTTGACATGGAAACAGTCATTGACAGACACTATTGGACAGTATGCAGAGGTTAAGTTCAGAGGTTAGGAGGATCTACATGCAGCATGCAGGCTACACAGTGAGAGAGCATAGGGTCAACGTGGATGCCTATCTGTTCCTATTCAGGGTTTCAGCTAAACTTGGTGGACATCGGTGGTGCCATTTCATCTTGGGTTCAAAAATACTTGTCCATTTTAAAGGCAATACAGGCTCGTACAGACCACACGGAAACGTTTCCCCGTCATTCAAGGCTCTGGGCACTTACTCATTTCAACAAAGAGTTGTCTTCTATCTGCCATGGTGTCACCACTCTGCTGGCAGTCTTCGATTATTCTGGTCAGGAGGAGAGAGAGCAACGTCAGAGTCTATTCGCCCCATATTTTTTATTTTTTTGGTGGTCAGTTTCAGTTAAAGCATTGAACAAACACTGTATATGTTCTGCCTAATCCCAGATAGCATCCGAATGTGGGCCACTTCAGGCAGTGATGCAGCACTGATGGCCTTCTTCTGGCCCTGACAAAATGGATGTGAGCCTGAAGTGGCCCACATGTATAACAGCAAATATGGCCCAAATATGCCAAATCAAATGTGGGCCTTTTTTGGCAAAGATGTGGTGCTCTGGGCAACATGTAATGTGGATGTGACCCTGAAGTGGCCCGTGCGGTAAATGGTGAATATGGCCCAAATATCACAAAACAAATATGGGCCGCCTTTGGCAAATATGTGGCACATGCGGCATTGCTATGGCTTGGTTCTGGCCCAGATCTGGCAAACAGGAAGTGGGCCGGACGAAAGTGTCGGGTGTGGGACAGGTCTGGGCCACAGCAATTTCGCTACCTGGGTTGTTTTGTACCACGGCGCTGGGTGGTAATTTCATTAGCAAAAGAGAGCATCTCCCGCCGCCATGCTGCAATGTGCTGCAGCCCAGTGACACCGGCCACCACAAACCTTATCACGTGTTTTTAGTGTACACTCACACCGTGGACTGCACAGCTTCCTTGACAGTAGATTTGCAAATCTAGTGCCAGGATCGACTTGGGCCCATGAGAATTGCGAGGAAGCAAAGAAAAGAAAAAAAAACTTGAGTAGGAAAAAGGACAAGTCTTTCAAAGGGACAAAGAGAGAATGCTCATACCATGCCTCAATGCACACTGTCTAAGGCAATCTAATACACCTAGTCATGTGGTTTGTTGCCATAGTAGCAAAGGCCCCCCTCAACACACACACATACACACACACACATGCATGCACGTGCAAGCGCACGTGCACACACACGTGCACGCACACAAAATCACAAAAAGTTGTTCACCAAGCACAAGTAAATAAGTAAATATATTTTTCCATGAGTCAAGACAATGTGGAATTATAAACCGGAACCCAGTGCAACTGTTAAGACTGGTGGCACCGAAGCGGTCTCTCTGCCGGACAGTTACAGTGGCCTCGTTTGCATTTCAGACTACTCCAGCACAGATTCCCCGAAGTAAACCCTGAACTCGTCTAATACACAGTGGTAGATTAAGATATCTTGTTACCGAAACTGCTGCAGAAATAAAATCTGGAGCAATTATCAGGGTCGGGGAGCTGAATGCATGATTTGCCCTGGTGCACGTAGAGTCGGGCAGCGGACAATAACCGGCCGCTCTTTTGACCCCCCCCCCCCCCCCCCCCGTCCTCCCTCGGTCCTTAAGGTGGTCAGCTGGGGCAACATGCAATTTCCAGTTCAAGTAGGGGAAGATGAAGCCGCATACACAAACTGAAGTTGTGCGTTTCAGTGTCGTAGTTGTACAACAGAGACAGGAAAAAAGAAAAAAAATAGTTTTTACTATAAGCTAATAAGTAACGGCCTCCCATCGCGACAGGGCAGGACAGGATTTCCACACAAAACTCTGTGACCGAGGTGTGTCCTCCACTTGCAAGGTAAGAGTAGAAAAGCCGATTGATTTTTTTGGAGTTCGGTTCAGCCAAGGTGAGTGTTTATCAGCTCTGATGCAAACAAGGAATGCAACGGCAATACACATTCACCATAAATGCAATAAAACAAAACACATGTACACACGTATGTACACAAATGATAAATATCTAATGTCAGTCTGCTGACAGGAGCTGGTACAAGTCTGCAGCCTGTGTACTGTTGCATGCTCAAGAGGTCTGCAGCCTGTGTACTGTTGCATGCTCAAGAAGTCTGCAGCCTGTGTACTGTTGCATGCTCAAGAAGTCTGCAGCCTGTGTATTGTTGCATGCTCAAGAAGTCTGCAGCCTGTTCAGCGTTTGTTAAACTGTCCAAATTCAGAGGTGCACAAGTGAACACTGTTTAACTCATTAACACCGACGTTCCCTACACATCACAAGTAGACACAACCTGCGTGACCCCCCCGTCGCCCGTTCTGTTGCCAGCTATTCTCTCCAGTCAAGGAAAGATGGGGGGGGGGGGGGGAAGAAAAACAAATTGCTAGTCTACAAAATGAACAAGATGATGGACGTACCCTTGTGAGAGCACCATGGCTGCACTCCCGTCACTTCTCTGACCGTTCGTTAAAAAGACATGTCCGTCTTAACACACACACACACACACACACACACACAACAATCTTTTGAACCGGAGAGCAGAACAACAGAAGCGGTCCGGGTGGACAGGTCCGGCTGATCATCTGAAATCAGAAACGGTCTGCCAGAACACGGCCTGCGCTCGCGACTCTATCTTTAACTACAAATGAGAAGGCGCCACATTCTTGCACAGCTTTACCGGCTCTCCGGTTGCAGCCCCCCTCTCACCCCTCTCACCCGGCGTGGGCCCAGCGAGCCTTAACTCCCGGCCCGGCACCAGAAAGGCAACCCGCCCGCAGAAAGATGATAAACCGTAAACACTGCGGATGACGGCCTGCGAAAGCGGGCCGAGTCTCGCAGTTATGACTCACCGTGTCAGCAACTGCAGGGAGAGGGACCTCCGCGGCCCAGACATGAAGCTGCATTTCAGGCCTTATTAGTCAGTTATTTATATTAGGGCTCTATTTTTGCAACGGCCCAGGAAAACACCGGAGTTGGTCTTTTCAGCGTTTATATCCCCCCCCTCCGGCTGAGCTATTTTCGTCAGGCTTTGGCCCAGCATCTCCAAAATGTGAACTCTCTCGTTCAAGTTGTGCTCGGCGTTTTGCTGCAGGACACCAACAAGCTGGGCAAGCTGGGCCCGGTACAGTATCCCGCAGCTGTCGCCGTGCTTGCAGCCACTGACTGGCCGGAGGTATTTTTACACGGGGGGAGACTATAAATGACACCGGCATCGGATTTCCAGCCACTGACAGGAATAAAAAAACCAAAAACTGTCAATGAATCAAAGTGTGCTTTGAGACAGAGCCAGTGAAAACGTCCCTCTCGGTGCGTGGTATAGTAAAATAGCGACACACAACAGTTGTGTCTCGCTGGCCGGTACCAGACACTGACGTCTGGGGGAGGGGGAGGGGGAGGGGGGGCCCTCCGCTTACTGTCGCTCAATGACCATCACCATGGTTTCGGCTCCAAAATGCCAAAAACTTTGGACCCCCTGATGTTTATTTGTGTGTCTGGCGACACGTCTACGGCCGCCTCGGGCTCTGACGCCGGTTGTACCACACTCCTCGGTGGAGGACACGGACTTCTCTCCGGCGATATTCACATAAACCGTTCAAACACACCATGGACGCCAATGTGCAACCTGCAATTCAGTAACCCATCAGAACCCGGCACCCCCCCCCCTCCCAAAAAAAAAAAAGCCAAAAAATTTTTTTTGGATTCTGGATGGAGCACGTCGTGGCGCGCGGGGCAGTTAACGCGACTTATTGGGAGACATCGTGACACCCATTGCTGTTCCCCAAAACGATAGTGGCGGCATGGGGGGAGGGGAGGGGAGGGGGGGGTACCAGGACAGGGCAACAGGCAGCAGACGGTGGAGCATGCTCAGCTACAGCATCACCTGTCACGACTGAAGCGTCACGGCGGACGAGGTTTTACAGCCGCCGCCAAACAAACAAACAAACAAATAAATGAAACGACGTCCCGCGCGCACACCCAGATAACCTCCCCTTCCCCTCGTGCACACACGCCCCTCGCGTGTATCGCAGCTGCGACCCGCCAACTCGCTCCGACCGGGGAGCGGTAAAGTAGGTGAAGGTCGCCCCGCCGGGCTGCACAAGCGTTCGGCCGCGGCGCCCCTTCCACACCAAAACACTTACCGATACGTGCGCACATGCCGCCCGCCGGCGCCGTCCGCGTCCGCCCGCCGGCGCCGTCCGCCGGATCACAAGCCGGCCGTGTCCCGCGAGCCTTACCGGGGATCCTCCGGTCTAGCGTCCATCCCCGCACGCAGCGGTCATCGTAGCCGCCGTTCGTGTGTTTGCGTGTGCGTTGGGTTGTGTGTGCGTGTGTTGCGTGAGTGTGTGCGCGCGCGCGCCTCTCGCGACGGCGGTGTTGTGGAAATGTTGGAGTAGCGCGCTACAGCAGTAATGTGGCCTCTGCGATGACGTAATGCGGAATCTCTCCACTTGCGTCAGTGCGTGTGTGTGCGTGCGTGCGTGCGTGCGTGTGTGTGTGTGTGTGTTTAGGCTACTCACCGTTCAACTTCAGAGACACGAAAACGCATTAAGAGGACGAGCGTTCCTAAAAAAAAGAAGAAAAAAAGGGAAAAAAGGTTAACTTCCGGTTATAGCGCCCAACTACGACAGATCACGACGGCAGTCAATCTTTAAAATATCTCGGACGGAATCAAACCGAATATTACGGAAAGTCCAACCAGTCCAGCCTTTCCTCTTTTGTGTTTTTTCCCCAAATCGTTGACCAAGTCAGTTTTCTACCATTTAAATGCAGTAAATGCGGATGCAGTTTAGATACGTCAATCAGTTCAATATAAATTGGGTACGATAATAACAGCGGCGGCACGGTGGCGCAGTGGTCAGCGAGGTCGCCTCACAGCAACGAGGTTCTGGGTTCGAGCCCCGGGGTAGTCCAACCTTGGGGGTCGTCCCGAGTCATCTTCTGCTTGGAGTTTGCATGTTACTCAATCACCGCTGGGATAAGCTCCAGCATCCTCACGAGCAGGATAAGCGGTTCGGCTAATGGATGGATAATAATATAACGTGTGTGTATATATATTATCAATCCATACACACGTGTGTGTGTACACACTCGTATATATATTGTAACGTGCATGGATAAGTAGACACGTTGGCCGCTGGCTGGCGAGTCTGACCCTTTAGTCGAGCGGGTTATGGTTGCCAGTGGAACTTGGTCAGTGGTGTTTATTGATGATGTGACTACTGACAGAAGTAGCAGGATGGATTGTGATGTTCATAAGGATATACTATTTGCTCAGATTTAGCCAAATGTCACAAAACTGAGAGGAGGTGCTTCACACTGCAGATGGATAATGACACAAAACAAGCTGAGAAAGCAACCCAAGAGTCTCTCAAGGCAGAAAAGTGGAATATTCATCAGTGACCAAGTCCGTCACCTGACCTCAACCCAACTGAGCATGCTTTTCACTTGCTGAAGATCAAACTAATGGCCAAAAGACCCACAAACAACCACCAACTGAAGGCAGCTGCCGTTAAGTCTTGGCAGAGCATTTCAAAGGAGGAAACTCAGAATTTGAAGATGTCGATGGGTTCCAGACTTCAGGCAGTCATTGAATGCAAAGGATTTTCCTCCAAACATTAAATATAATTGTTATAATCACAGTTATGTTTGTTTGTCCAATTACTTTTGAGCCTCTGAAAATGGGGGGGGGGGCGCCTGTATATCCATGGCTGTGATTCCTGAACAGTTAATGCCATATTTTTATCCAACCCCTTAAATTAAAGCTGAAAGTCTACTCTTCAATCACATCTCAAATACTTCATGTCAAATCCACTGTGGTGGTGTACAGGGGCAAAACTGCAAATATTGTGTAACTGTCCAAATACTTATGGACCTAACTGTATATATATATACAGAGATAGATATAGATAGATAGATAGATAGATAGATAGATAGATAGATAGATAGATAGATAGATAGATAGATAGATAGATAGATAGATAGATAGATAGATAGATAGATAGATAGATAGATAGATAGATATCTTTTTTTAAAAGAAACATTCAATGGTAGGGAAAGTGCTCAACAAATAAGGAGCAAAATAATCCAGTGAGTCAAGTAAATTCTTTATGAGACAGTACAAGCCTGTTTCATGCCATAAGCAATCATCAGCATATATATATATATATAATATAGATAGATAGACAGATAGATACAGATGTAGATCAGAGTTTAGATCGTTTATGAGTTACTGACAGATTTTTTTCTCTCATTGAGATAGAAGTTTAAAATCTGAAAAAAAGCAGCCGTATTCCTATAACACCACGAATGTGGTGTATAGCGTTGGCCCCATGTCCTCCTCGGTCTGGACCGAACCTTGCAGATTAACAGTGATTGGCAGCGTGGACTCTGAACGTCATTATCGTGAGACTGATTTTTCTTAAAACGCTTACTGTTGGTGAGCAGCAGACACTTGGCGTTGTTCTTGCATGTCTTACCAGTATAAAGGCGTCTATCATTTGACACTCGGTCATCACAGCCGGTGATAAATCACCCCCAGTTCCTGGAGGTGCAGCGCATCGAAAAGTGTGTCAGATTTCATATGACATGTGTACACGACCGCTCAACAAAGCCACCGATGGTGTTTAACAGTAGCGAAACAGCGCTCTCTCTCTTGCTCTCTCTCTTGCTCCCTCACTCAAATTCAAATTCAAATAGCTTTATTGGCATGAACAGAAAATATGCCATTGCCAAAGCAGTTTGCAAAAGACTAAAACATCATATCACATATTAAACACATATCAAATTCACATTACGTCACACATTAATACATAGCAGGTGTCGTCACATAAGCATGCTCCATATCTTTGCCCACCTAAGCAGTCAACCACTCTTGCTCTCTCTCGCTCTCACTCTTGCTCTCTTGCTCTCTTGCTCTCTCGCTCTCACTCTTGCTCTCTTGCTCTCTCGCTCTCACTCTTGCTCTCTTGCTCTCTTGCTCTCTCGCTCTCACTCTTGCTCTCTTGCTCTCTTGCTCTCTCGCTCTCACTCTTGCTCTCTCTCTCTTGCTCTCTTGCTCTCTCTTGCTCTCTCTCTAGCTCTCTCTCTCGCTCTCACTCTTGCTCTCACTCTTGCTCTCTCTCTCTCTCTCTTGCTCTCACTCTTGCTCTCTCTTGCTCTCTCTCTCTCTCTCTCTCACTCTTGCTCTCTTTTGCTCTCTCTCTCTCTCTCGCTCTCACTCTTGCTCTCTCACTCTCGCTCTCACTCTTGCTCTCTCTCGCTCTCACTCACTCTTGCTCTCTCTTGCTCTCTCTCTCTCACTCTTGCTCTCTCTCTCTCTCTCTCTTGCTCTCTCTCTCTCTCTCTCTCTCTCTCTCTTGCTCTCTCTTGTTCTCGCTCTTGCTCTCTCTTGTTCTCGCTCTCTCTCTCTCTTGCTCTCTCTCTCACTCTTGCTCTCTCTCTCGCTCTCTCTCTCTCTTGCTCTCTCTCTCGCTCTCTCTCTCTCTTGCTCTCTCTCGCTCTCTCTCTCTCTTGCTCTCTCTCTCGCTCTTGCTCTCTCTTGTTCTCGCTCTCTCACTCTTGCTCTCTCGGTCTCTCACTCTTGCTCTGAGAGCGCGCTCGAGAGACAAACGCGCGCCTAGCCCTCTTGTTGCTTAGCAACCACAGCCATTGAAGATTCGGAGCAAGTTAACGTTAAGTTTACTCAGTATTAAACTCGCTGGATATCTTAACTGTACGTTGTGTCGTCCTTGTCTAATTCAGGGGGAAAACGTGTCAGCAAACTACTTGGATGGGGCGCAGCTCTTGTGATGTATACTATGAGAGAGGAAGAGCTGGCTGGAAGACGGCTGTTCCAAGCAAGTTGCCATCAAGTAAGTTGATAGGCAACAACTTTCTGCGTTCACTTTCAGCCACGCCAAGCAGCGCGCGCTCATTACCTGCTCATTAACTATGCAAGGCGACGCTGAGAGCAGGGCTAACGTTGAATAGTGGAAACTTCCCCAACCAAAGATTAACGCAAGAGCGCCTGTCACTCTGGTAAGACATGATTTTTATTTTCTTTTTTTGTTTTTGGTTGGCAACCGTTGCTTTCTCTCTTTTCACATTTCTTGTGAATATTTCATACGTGACATTTATGTTTCTAAAAGGTTGAGAAGCTAAAATCAGCAAAGAGACAGCAATGCAAGAAGCTGAACCAAGTGATGGTGGAGGTAATCAAGGTTAGACTGTCCTTCATACATTTATGTATTTATCAATTATTTAATTATTAATTATCATTATTATTATTACTGGTCCAAGTAGCAAAACTGCAGGAACCTTATTGTAACTGGTCTCTAGGGATGCATGGAGACGACACTATTTGTATTTGTGCTCTCCAAATGTATTAATCTACAGCCTGCAGCTAGCACAAACATGCCCTGAAGTGCAATACACGCCCAAATCAGTACACGAAACGCCCACCTGTCAGTAACCTACCCCCCCCCCACACACACACACAGAATAGTCAGTTATAAACTGAAGGAAATAAAAAGTTTTATTTTTAGCTATCATGCTCTTACTCAAACTTCCCCAAGTTGTATTTTGTGGAGCTCATGCAAATTAGCTGGGAGTAGTGTGGAGTTCTACTGAACAGCTGCATGGAGGAAACACTGGTGGGGGTGGGGGCAGGTTGTTTAAAAGGGGTCAATTTTTTGTGTGAGTTTTCAAATCCGAAAATTCAAATTTTGGTCGAAGTACGTAGATTCTGAAAACCTTTTCCCATGTGACCTAATGTGGCGGCACAGTGGCGTAGTGGTTAGCGTGGTCGCCTCACAGCAAGAAGGTCATAGGTTCGAGCCCCGGGGTAGTCCAACCTTGGGGGTCGTTCTCTGTGTGGAGTTTGCACGTTCTCCCCATGTCTGCGTGGGTTTCCTCCGCGGGCTCCGGTTTCCTCCCACAGTCCAAAGACATGTAGGTCAGGTGAATTGGCCGTACTAAATTGTACCTAGGTGTGACTGTGTGTGATGGACTGGCGGCCTGTCCAGGGTGTCTCCCCACCTGCCGCCCAAAGACTGCTGGGATCGGCTCCAGCATCCCGATCCCGGATGGGATAAGCGGCATGGATAGATGGATGTGACCTCACGTAGGTTTCTGCACTCTTTCGTCACTCTTCATGCTCTGGCCACACATGCGCAAACGCAGGCGAATGACCATCGCCTGCTCAGGTGAAATTCGTATCTCGTCGTGCTGGATGTGGCAAGTGCAGGACGTTTTTTCTGATCTACTGTAACGCGTCCTTGGGGTCTTGAAAGGCGCTATAAGTTGTTGTCATTGTTGTTGTTGATGTGACGCACATGGGAATCAGTTTGCCGGTTTGTAGTCCGGTATCTTCCTTCAAATAAATTTCCACCTTTCGTTTTAAGTAAACGCACAAAATAAATACATAAACAAAAATAAAATAAATTATCTTCTACTGTAATTCACAAGTTAAATAAATACAAGTTCTTTCATAAATGACAGAGAATGAATGACAATATAACTAACATGAATGAATGACAATGTGGACAGTTTAGGCATTAAGAAAATGTAAAAAAAAAAATCTAATTCTTGCTCAATATTTTTTCTTTCAGCCTTAATCAAAGGTGAAATTATTGCTGATGTAGAACAATGAACAGTTAAACCTCCAAGAAAGGAATATCTTTATCCTTGATTTGATAAGCCAGTCATCCATCCGTGCGAAAACACCCCCAATAAACTGCTGAAAAAAGGGGTGCCCCCCCCCCAAATTATAGCGCTCGACATCAAAAAAATATGCTGTCTGATACTCAAGTGACCCAAGAACAGAAGCAGGTGATGGTGGCCAACTCGTCTTCAGGGTCCCAGGAGAACGCGGCATCTAACTCAGCTCCCGTCCCATCCACCAGCTAGCAGGAGAACATGGCAGACAGCGGGGATTTGACAGTAAGACAGGCTAGACGCTGGCAACACCTGGCTAAGTCTTCTTTCTTCTCTACCATTTAGACAAGCGAAGTCATTTACAGCTCCGTATACGATGGGTATAGGGAATATTAAGCGTTTAGAAGGTTAGCTAGCGATTAGCAAGTAGCTAGCGATTAGCAAGTAGCTAGTGATTAGCAAGTAGCTAGCGATTAGCAAGTAGCTAGCGATTAGCAATTTGCTAGCGATTATTCTGACTTCACAAAAATAACATTTACTCATACACAAGAAAATAACCTCTTCTCACAAAACAAATACAGGTGCGATACATGTGCTCACCTAGCAGGAAAACATGGCAGAGAGCGATGATTTGACAATAAGAACGGCTAGAGGCCGGCACCACTTGGCTTAATCCTCTCCACCATTTAGCCAAGCGAGCCCGCGAACTCTCTCGCTGAGAGCCGTACTCTACGGCAGTAAAGCGGTGTCTCTTAAAGAGACAGTGTACCTATTAAAAACTGAATCCACTGACTACTGCTGGGTTCCATCCGCAAGAGAAATGAAGTGGTTTAGGACTTCATGCGACTCGGGTAACACCGAGACATCTGCAACATCCCTACTGGTCATATTGTTCCATATTATTATTATTATTATTATTATTATTATCCATCCATCCATCCTTTGTCTTAACCGCTTATCCTGCTATCAGGGTCGCCGGGATGCTGGAGCCTGTTCCAGCAGTCATTGGGCGGCAGGTGGGGAGACACCCTGGACAGGCTGCCAGGCCATCACAGGACACACACACACACACACACACACACACACACACACACACACACACACACACACACACACACACACACACACACCCATTCATACCTAAGAACAATTTAGTACGGTCAATTCACCTGACCTACATGTCTTTGGGCTTGTGGGAGGAAACCGGAATCCCCGGAGAAAACCCATGCAGACACGGGGAGAACATGCAAACTCCACTCAGAGGACGACCCGGGATGACCCACCAAGGTTGGACAACCCCAGGGCCCGAACCCAGGACCTTCTTGCTGTGAGGCGACCGCGCTAACCACTGTGCCACCGTGCCACCCTATTATTATTATTGTTATTATTATTATTATTATTATTATTGGCTGGGAGAGCTCTGCCTGGAGCTGTGCCTGAAGAGGAAACACCTAGGGCGGTCTGACAGGACGCACAAGTGGAGCAGGCTAAGCTAACTGCTAGCCCATGCAGACCGGCAGTTCCGATAACACCGAGGGCGGTCTGGCGGCGGCCTCGCCTAGCCTTGACTGTGTTTTTAGTGTCGTCGTGTGGAGTGCGGGGAGGTGTGTCGAAGGTGTCTGGCTGGGAGAGCTGGCGATGGATCGGCTGAGGGAGAGCCTGGTCTGCTGCGTCCTGTGGGCCCAAGGACCACGGCCCTGACCGGAGCTGTGCCCAAAGAGGAAACACCGAGGGCGGTCTGACAGGACGCGGGAGCAGGTCAGGCTAAGCTAACTGCTAGCCCATGCAGACCGGCGGTTCTGACAGTCATCCTGGCTGGCGTTCGTTCTCCTGGGCAGTGATTTTATTGTATTTATTTATTTTTAGTTTAGATACATGTGTTAGTTTGGATATATGTGTTCTTGTAGGTCTTGCAGTTGTTGGATATGTGTTGTTGTGTTTGTGTTGCACTGCTGTGGGCTGGAGGAAACCATGTGTCGTTTCATTTCATGTGCGCAAGTGCATGAAATGAAACTACGAAGTGTTTCTGATTCTTTCTGATTCTGAGATAGCAGCCTTCTAAGGTGGTTTGGACCCCAGTGATTACCTTTTGTGACTAATTATTATTATTATTATTGTTGTTGTTGCTGTTGCTGTTAATATTCATATTATCTATTTATTGAGATTTCTGTATATCATTAACTTTTCAACTTGCATTGAAATTACTCACATTCTCTAACTTGAGTGATGATAAGGCTAACACGCCAGGTTAAGCGGGCTATAGATAGCCTGGTCCGCACTTTCCATTTATGAGCAACTGGCTTAGTTAGATTAACAGTTTTTATTACACATTTTAATACGGCCATAAACATCACAGTCAGAATGTGCTTTATAAGCCAGGTACGTCTGCACAGAGGAGGGGTCTGACTGCCAGGGATGCTCAGATGAAGCACGTGAGACATGACACGGCCTTGGTTAAAATAATACATCTCAGTAAGTAATATCATGTTGAGTATATCTACAGGTAAGAACAATGGAAATAGTGTGTCCCTACTATACAGTACTGGAGAAACATATGCAGATATCTACATAATGTACCACATAAGATACTACAATATATTGCAACTTTTACACATACTTTTGTAACTGACCTCCAAATATTAACGTACATCCTCGCGTTACAAGACCAGCAAACGTGCACAAATACGACCCAGTTGTTGTTACCTGCCTTTTTTTAAAACTCTATTTTGATTTATTTATTGATTTTCTACGACCATTGACTTACGCGTCTAGATGTGGATGGCTTTGCCGTCGGTGGAGTGGTCATCTTGTTTCTCTGGCGGACGAAGGGATATCACATACGCCGCTACAAAGCATCTCTTTGCCTGCTTGTAAAATATTTATCCGTTTATTTATTATTCATCCAGTCGTTCATTAAACCTGCTTTTGTGAAGCCATGCACTGTTTCTCAAATCAGAGCTAATTGCTAGATGCTTTCAGAGCCACGGGCAGCGAAGTAGTAAGACATGAAGTGCGCATGAAGCACACAGAGCTCTGTAAATAGAGTTTCATTTGGTGTCCTTGTTTTACCGATCGCATAAAGGCGTATGGCCGAGTCCAAATAACAGAAGATTTTACCAAAGTGATCATGAGATCAGGCGTGGAGGCACGGTGGCCCAGTGGTTAGCGCTGTCGCCTCACCGCAAGAAGGTCCTGGGTTCGAACCCTGGGGTTGTCCAACCTTGGGGGGTCATCCCAGGTCGTCCTCCGTGTGGAGTTTGCATGTTCTCCCCGTGTCTGCCGCGGGTGTGCACCGGTTTCCTCCACCATCAAAAAAGACATGTGTGTTAGAGTTAATACTCCTTCCTGTCTGTGCCCCTGACCGAGGCAATAGGAAGAAATAACTGGAGTTGGTCCCCGGACGCTGCACGGCGGCTGCCCACTGCTCAGCTCGGAGCAGTTAAATGCAGAGAAGAATTTCCCCGAGGGGATCAGTAGAGTATCTCGAAATAAAAAAAGTGAGCTCATGTGAACCTTTCACCACCAAATTCCTGCATTGCATTAGCACCCTTTCAATGGAATACAAGGCCTAGTCTGGTACCTCCCAGAGAGACCCACAGAAAACCGACCCAGTTCATCTGGACACAACATTCATTGAGGGAAACGCCTCATCACTAGTATAAGTGACCTCTTCAGTCTTCCTCTTCTTCAGTCTCAGCAACCGGTTTCATATTCAGTTTGCATACCAAACCGATAGTTGGTTTCGGTCGTTATGCCACTGTATTGTTCGGGGTAGGGATACCTGCATGAAGACCCTCACAGAGACCGGCTGATTTAAAGCGACGTTTCATGGCGGATGCACAAACAAACATGTGTTGATAACTTTTTTCATGACTTGCCGCTTAAATGTTTCGGGTTTTTTCTGCCAAGTTGCTTTTCATTTGTCTGGTGCGTAAGGCTTTCTCTCTCAGAGCCGAGCATCTGGCAAATCCCTCCCAATGCAACATTGCATTATATATGTTAGCCACGCGTAACAGTACAGACTTCTTCACCTATTTTGGTCACGTTTGTGCAACAATGAAAAGCACAAGTCATTATTTCTCATTTCCAGGCCATAGGAAGGATGAATGGGGAGCTGCGTCAGAGGTGTCATTCGCCTACGTGCAGCCAGATGGCGCCCTTTCACCACTCAGAAAAGTGCCCTTGGGTTTGCCAAGAGAGGCTCAAACTTGTCCCCACTCTTGCTGTTTCTCCCTGATTCCTGTCACAAAATCAAATGGGAAGCAGAGAGCATGTTAACGTCCCATGATCTTTTTTTAACTATTCATCAGAACACGTGCAAGCGAAGTCTTTGGCTCCCTGTTTTGATGGTATTTGGTTTTTCCATTGAGTTCATCAAATACCAGTATGACGCTTCTCTCTCTAGGTTTCTTTGTCCTTCACTACAGGTTTTTTAGTGGTGCAGTAAACCTGATAGAAAGTCTGATTTAAAGCAGTTTGGTTTTCAGTTGGCTAGGTTTCGTGTCTCTCTAGATGAAGGAGAGGGTCAGGCGGCCCGCCCCGCTAGCAGAAGTCGCCGCTCCGTCTTGGTCAGAAGTCCCTCACCATGTGTCACCAAGGCCATTCACCACATCCAGGAGCTGAGGAGGGAAGTGGAGCGGTGCCAACAGGTAAACGGTTCATGTCAGATGGGATCAAACCCTGAGCTAAATACCCCGACAGAAGTGAGAAGTGCACACCACCGGAAAACACCTCAAGTTTTTCCAAATGTTCCCTGTTTTATTTTTTACCAGTCAGGACGACCTCAGTCCCAGCTGGCCCAGGACCATCTGCAGAACAGCAAAACTTTGAGGTGTCGTTTCAGAGTGTTTCATAACGTGCATTCCTTCATTTCGAATTCACTGCGGCGATGAGAAGTGGTATGTGTTGTGTGTTTCATTCCACCTTTTCCAAACGTCCCTCCAGTGACTCGGATACCAAATCAGAATCTGCAGAGCTATGCACCAAAGGCATCGGACTCAGTGGGAGAGGTAATGTTTTCTTCTTTTGATCCTTTTCCCCTTTTTTTTTCTTCCTTCTTTTGTAATTTGCAAACAGCCTGTTGTGTACATGCACACAAATAGAGAGGTCACGCCTGGAAACGCTCGGGCTTAAGCCTTGCTTAGGGTTTATTCCTTGTAGCTGTGACTACAACTGGCTCTGCCCGGCTTCCATCTGATTTAACATGTTTAATAACTACTTGAGCTCATCCTTGAATCCAATCTCAATTTATATTTACACCTGGCAATGGAATTCCATACCACAGTGGTTCACTCATTCTAGTCGCAAAGGCTGTGGAAATATTTTGCAGAGTTCTTTCGTTAGTTCAGTGATGAGTTTGTGATAATCGTATAACACAGTGACTCCGGCGTGGGAGAGACGGCGGCGCGAATTCACGTTTGCAGCAGCCTCACCCAGTATGGGGTGGGAAGATGGTGGTGCGAAGTCACGTTTGCGGCGGCCTCACCCAGTGCCGTCCATGCAGTGTCTTTTTCCACGTCTGCGTCTGTTTGTCTTCGTTTGACGGCTGGGGGAGCTGGCGCTGGATCGGCTGGGAGAGCTTGGTCTGCTGCATCCTGTGGGCCCAGGGACCACGGCCCTGCCTGGAGCTGTGCCCAAAGAGGTAACACTAAGGGTGGTCTGACAGGACGCGGAAGCGGGGCAGGCTAAGCTAACTGCTAGCCCATGCAGACCAGCAGTTCTGATAACACCGAGGGCGGTCTGGCAGCGGCCTCGCCTAGACTTGACTGTGTTTTAGTGTCGTCCTGTGGAGTGCGGGGAGGTGTGTCGAAGGTGTCTGGCTTGCAGAGCTGGTGTTGGATCGACTGAGGGAGCTTGGTCTGCTGCATCCTGTGGGCCCAGGGACCACGGCCCTGCCTGGAGCTGTGCACAAAGAGGTAACACTAAGAGTGGTCTGACAGGACGCGGAAGCGGGGCAGGCTAAGCTAACTGCTAGTCCATGTAGACCGGCAGGTCCGAGGGCGGTCTAACGACGGCCTCGCCTAGCGTTGACTGTGTTTTAGTGTCGTCATGTGGAGTGCGGGGAGGCGTGTGGAAGGTGTCTGGCTTGCAGAGCTGGTGTTGGATCGACTGAGGGAGCCTGGTCTGCTGCATCCTGTGGGCCCAAGGACCACGGCCCTGACCGCAGCTGCGCCCAAAGAGGAAACACTAAGAGTGGTCTGACAGGACGCGGAAGCGGGGCAGGCTAAGCTAACTGCTAGCCCATGCAGACCGGCAGTTCCGACAGTCATCCTGGCTGGCACTGGTGCTCCTGGCCAGTAATTTTTTGTTTAGTTTAGATATATGTGTTAGTTTGGATATATGTGGTCTTGTAGTTCTTGGATATGTGTTTGTCTTTGTGTTGCACTGCCGTGGGCTGGGGGAACCGACAAATAAAGTGCTTCTGATTCTGATTTCTGATTCTGATTCAGTAAAGTTAAGTCTCCATCCAGACAGCGGCCCGTCTACGTTGCTGAGGAAAATGACCGATGCCCTTGGAGAGGTGACGCGCCTGATGGAGCGACTTGAGACCAACCGCCAGAATGCACAGGAGGCTCTTGAGGAGGAGAGGAGGACGAAACGGAGTTTGGAGGAGCAAGTTGACAGTATTTCACGATGGAAGCAGCAAGAGCACGCCTCCGTCATCCGGAGAGGTCAGCGGCAGACACCTCCTCTCACGCTGCCGGGGTTGGCGTTGTGTTGCAACTCCTCACTGTTCACCCAGCACTTAATGATAAAACGTTCATGTGCTTTTCTTGGAAAACCCATTTCTCTGTCTAGAGCACGAGGCTTACATGAGAGATATCAGCGAGCTGAGACGGCATCTCAGAGTGAAACAAAGGAAACGCGACCAAGTGAAGGAGAAACTGCTGCACACAGAGGTTCTGAACCAGCACTTACACGAGCACATCAGCTTTGTCAGAAAACAAAGAGCCCTTATAAAGGAGAAGCTGGAGCTGGAGAACGACCGTGTCAGTCAAATTACCGCCAGGCTGAGTGAGGTAGGCCGTGGCCCATCCTGGTCGGAAAATGAGTTGTGTGTTTTGTGCTTTCTTTATTTTGTGTTTGGAAACCAAGCAAAGCTGAGGAGGACTTTGCAAGTGAAGGTGTCTGTCTGCGGGGTCTGTCTGCAGGGTCTGTCTGCAGGGTCTGCAGAGTCTTGATACCGTAGAATGTGATTAGAGTCTCGTTTGAAATCTCCAACCGACCATACAAGCTTTGAAAATCTGACATTTGGTGTATCTGGAGAGCAGAAGTGGAACGTTCACATCCTGTATACGGCACACTCGAACCATAAGGAACCACACACACACACACACACACACACACACACACACACACACACACACACACACACACACTCACACACACACACACGTGTCTGCTGACCGACACTTGGACTGTTCAACTTGGTTAAACTGTGGTTAATTAATAATCTCCATATGCAGTTGGCTCAGGGGTCATGGCTTATAATCTGCTGTTGGCTGTTGGTAGATTTTCTATAAATTTTCCAGACTGTTGACACACCCCGGCAGTATTGCCAGTTTTATAGATTATATTCCTCATCCCTGAGGTTTGCTTTAAAGCACTTGATGTGATATTCTTAATCCTCATGTTCTGTTCTCTCTCTCTCTATATATATATATCTAAATCCTCATGTTCTGTTCACTAGTTAGCAATGGATGTATTGTTCACCGGTCATATTGACCCAAGCCACCTTTGTATTTTATAGCGATACCATTGTAATATTTATCTAAAAATACCCAATATGTCTTATCCTTATTTCACTTATAACTAATGTTAATTGATATTAGCACCGTTTCTGGTTAGTAGTTGTAATTTCAAACGGGTCATTTTGACCCAAACAGAACACAAGGGGTTAAGCACTGTATTTAGTGCTGTTTCAGACATCAAGGCACTGCATTTTATAATTGGCTTACTTTGAAATCAATGAATCAGGTTCCAAGGAGGTTGAATCAGTTCATCTGGACACAACGTTTATCGACACATATACGTTGCATCACTCAACCAGGTGAGCTCTTCAGTCTCAACAAGTCTGAGTTCAGACAGAAAAGGTCACTTGAAACGTACCCGTCAGTAAACATTGCATCCAGATGAGCTGATTCCACCTCCTTTGATTTTCTTACCCGGATTATCGAGCATGCATCAAGGCAATGAAGGAGGTTGTAATAATCTCAAGTGGACCCTAACCCTAACCCTAACCTTAACCCTAACCCTAACCCTAACCTTAACCCTAACCCTAACCCTGCGAAATGCCAATGTGTTTTTGCTTGTTCATTTGTTGTTGTGCCCCCCCCCCCCCCGTTAGGTTGATGCGGGATGTGCAAAAGCACAAAATGATCTCAGATTCGCTGAAAAGCAGTTCGAAGCGCTGAAACTGGAGGCGGACAAAGAGAGGACGTCCATGCAGGAACAACTGGAGGCCATTCAGAGGGAAGCGGCGCACAGATTGTGAGTGTTTAGGATCTGCTGCTAAACAACAAAAGCAGCCAAACCAAGAGATGGAAGACTTTTTTTTATAAAAGCTTTAAAAAAAAGCCTTTGTACGCTGGTGCAAAAAAGGTAATTACTTCAAAAATACAAAAAACTAGGCAAAAGAAACGCCTGATTGTGTTTAATTATATCTTAGATTCAAGAGGCTAATCAAGACTAACTGATATATCCAACACAAGGATCGCTGGTTCGAATCCCCGTATTACCACCGGCTTGGTCTGCGGGTGGGAAGATGTGGGTATGTGTCCTGGTCGCTGCACCGGCGCCTCCTCTGGTTGGTCGGGGTGCCTGTTCGAGGTGGGGGGGAGGACTGGGGGGAATAGCGTGAGCCTCCCGCGCGCTACGTCCCCCCTGGCGAAACTCCTCACTGTCAGGTGAAAAGAAGCGGCTGGTGACTCCACGTGTGGGGGGAGGCATGTGGCAGTCTGCAGCCCTCCCCGGATCAGAAGAGGGGGTGGAGCAGCGACTGGGACGGCTCGGGAGAGTGGGGTAATTGGGCCAGATACAGTTGGGGGTTTCTCATTGACATAATAGTGGCAGCCAAAACACGTATATTTAAAATGCAAGAATTTGATTTAATTCACAAAACTTGATGGCAAGAAATAATTTTAATTGTCCTCTTCAGAGATGAGTTAACGCAGCTGAAGGCCCAGCGGGAAGTCCAAAAGGCCAAATTAAAAGAAAGCGAGGAGCTAGTCGCTGTGAAGGAGGCGAGGTGCGCAGCCATATCACAAAGCCTGCCCCAACTGGAGGAGCTGGAGACGGCTTCAAACGACAGGGTGACTGACACGGGACGCTCCTCATATCGATCACGGGTCGGCCTTCATACAGTCTCTGAATTCACCTTAATGGCTTCTGTTACAGGTCTATGAAATCCAAGTAGAGATGGAGGGAGAAGTCAGAAAAACAAGGGAAGAAAACGAGCTCCTCGCCAAGCTGGAAGACGAGTTTCTGGAAACCGTAAGTCCCGCGACGACTCTCATGGCATTTGAATCACATCACGTTATGGCTTCTCGTCTTCCATTGCCTTGCATTACGTTCCGTGAGGTCAAAGGTGAACTGGCCATCTGGAGCACCGGGAGTTTTCCCAGTGGGCCCCGCGGGACAATGGGGGTCAATGCAATGCAAAATACAAATAACCCCCGCCCACTCTTAAACAAAAATAACCAAGTGTTGTGTCTGACTTGGCCCAGGCGAGTGGGCTGCCGGCCCACTGCGGTCGGGTATTAAGTCTGTCAGCCTCTCTCGCCCAGCCAGATACTGCCGGTCCGGTCCATTCTAACGTTTCCTGGGCCCGTCTCTGTTAGGTGGCGACATTCGAATAAATGGTGGAGTTGGAGCAAGACGGACAAACAAAAAGAGAAAGACATAAAGGTGGCTGAAATGATTTCTTTTCCTGGTCAGATGGTTCCAGAGATTCCCGCCGCCTTGCTGCCGGCGCCATTGCGCCAGAATGTGCTGCTTCTAGCCAGCCTCCTCCTGAGAGCCACACCTTCCCCTTACTCTATTTCACATCATTTCACTAAAGCCGTTGTTATGAATATCATTCAGTATTCTTGTTTACGTAAAGTTTGGCGTGGTTTGTGTGGGTGGTGGTGTATCGCTGGGGTGGGGGGGTGGGGGGGTTGGTGGACCCGTCTGAGTCAAAATGTCCGGGGCCATTTTTCCTTCCCAGTCCGCCCCTGCAACGATGTCAAGTTTCGTTGTCATTTTCAGAAAGTTAAAGGTGAAGCCGAGGTCTCTCAGATGGAGGAGGCGCTTCATTCAAAGCGTAACACCCTCGCGTCCCTTCGTGACCGGAGCGAGGAGTACGAACGAAAGGTGGAGGACTTCGACGGGAAGATCTCCGAAAGGTACAGGTTCAAAAGCCGAGGGAGAGGACGACCGGACCGCAGCTTCCGGGGTGATGTGAGCGGATGTGTCACCCGTGTGTGTTTGCTGTGTGTGTGTTAGCAAAAACGCAGTGGCGCAGATGCTCCAGGAAAAGAAGCGCATGCTCCAGAGGATCCGCGAGGAGGAAGACGAGCGGCATGGCAACGGAGACGGACAGAGCGACACTGCTGCCCAGCACAGTGCAGCCAAGGCCAGGCTGCAGGAGCAGCAGAGGCTCAGTTTCCTACAGGAGCAGAGGGCCGCGGTCAGTGGAACCACTACACATAATAATAATGCTGTATACTGACAAGATTACGGGTTTATCGTCGTGTTACTATGCTACTCTACCTACAGAAAGCAATCGAAGAGCTGAAAAGGGACCAAGTGGCCGAGATGCGCTCCCTGGCAGAGCTTAAGGTAAGCTCCTGAGACCTGACGTTAATGTCCCTGCCCCTAATAAAAGGCTTCTACTGGTTCTGCGGCAAAATTCCACACGGCTGTGACCAAAAAATGGACTCTGTAATGATTTTCATCTTTGTCTGACAAGACTGTCCAATTGAATTCTACAATTGCTAATAAAATGTTCTTACACGTTTGGTGAATTTTGAGTAGGACTTACCTCCAGAGAGCTGGGTTTTTTTTTTTATCATCGCTGTTATTTCCATTTGGCCTGAAATCAGACATCCTGTTTGATTTGAGTGGAAATGAGGACGTTTATTTACATTGTTGTTAACCACAGACTCAGTGCACAGCGATCACTGGAGAATTACGGCAAGAGCAAAAGAAGTCAGCGTTGGCCAGGCGGGAACTTCAGAGGAGATACGAGGAGGCATCGTCAGCTACGAAAGACCAGCAGGTCAGGAATGAGGAGCTGAGGAAGATCTGCAGTGAAAAACATCAGGTAAAATGACACACAATACGCTACGAATAGCATAGCAAGATGGCAAGAAGGTCCTGGGTTCGAAACCCAGGGTTGTTCAACCTAGGGGGGGGGGTCGTCCCAGTTCATCCTCTGTGTGGAGTTTGCATGTTGGGTTTCCTCCGGGTGCTCCGGTTTCCTCCCACAGTCCAAAGACACGTAGGTCAGGTGAATCGGCCGTACTAACTGGTCCCTAGGTGTGAATACGTGTATGTGTGTCGGCCTTGTGATGGCCTGGCGGCTTGTCCAGGGTGTCTCCCCACCTGCCTCCCAATGACTGCTGGGATAGGCTCCAGCATCCCACGACCCGAATTCGGATAGGCGGCTTGGCTAATGGAAGGATGGCTGGATGGATGGATGGATGGATGGATGGACGCTACAAATAAGTATCAGGGGAAATGAAACAGCCAACAATCACTTTTAAAAGGAGGAACAAGAAGTTCAGGTAATGTGTGAGTCATCTTTGTTTGATTTAGACCATCAGGTCCCTGATGGAGGAACTGAAGGAGATTCAGCGTGGACACGCGGATGCGTCAGACAGACTTGAGAGGGAGAAAAAGCTCACAGATGACAACCTACATGCTGTCAAGGTAAGGCTAAAGCTGCAGGGTGGCGTAAATAAAAGGACGATAGATCAGTCAGGTCTTCTCGGTATTCATGGTCGAACCCCAGGGCCTCTCAGAACTGTCTCCTGCTCCAGGCTCTTGGACAAAATTAAAACAAGGTGTGCGTAATTTTTCATCACTAACGCCACGGTGTGTTGACAGGAGTCCCACACTGCATTTGTAAGGAGATACGAGTGTGCGGTCAGCAGAATCAGCGGCCTGACAAAGAAGTCCACAGAATACAGAGGTGGATCAGACGAGCTGCAGAAACTGGCCTCCACCCTGCAAGAAGATGTAGACGAGCTCCAGTAAGGGTCTTCATCCACTCTCAAGCTGATATCAGAGTTTTAGTTTCTAATCACTCAATAGTCAACAGTTTATAAAGCACATGCCGTTGATTTGCTGTGTAATTTCAGCCAAGGTCAGTTCCTCCTTCACTCCTACTGTGACATACTCGGAGAGAATCTCCAGATGTAACGGTTCTGCCTGGTTTCTTCACTTTACTCTGTTCTTTCAGAGGTATTTTGGACGTGGAGAAATTCAGCAACCATTCAGCCGCTCACCTAATGGAAATACTGCAGTCTGATATTAACAACTGCCAACGGCGGGCACGGCAGTCCTCAGAGACCCACAAGCACCTCGTCGCAGTAAGACAACAGACAATGGAAGAGCTAAAGGTGCCCGCCACGTTACTCTCGCGACACCGCTGTATCACTGTCGGTGGATGTATGACGGGACAAAATGTTATGCAGTCCTTTTTTAAAAGCGGTTCGATAAAAAAAAGTCTATGGGACAAGTCATTGTTCATTTAGGTATTATTATTAGTTTAATTAGTAATTGATTAACAATTAATTATTGATTATTATTGATTATAAATTATTAATTAATCGGTAATTAGTTGTTATTAGTATTGAGTATAACAACAATAATTATTATTAATTAATGATGATACTATTATTGATTATTATTCAATTTTGTTAATTAATAATCATTATTTATTGTCATTATTATTTATTTAATTTTTAATTGGTTAATAATTCATTATTGATTATTATTAGTTAATTAGTAGTTATTATTAGTGAGTATAATAATAATAATGATTAATTAATGATAAGAACTATTATTGATTATTATTTATTTTTGTTAAGTAATTAATAATCACTTGTTTATTATCATTATTATTATTATTATCATACTTGTTATTAGTATTAGTTCTTTTAGTTGTGGGTTAGTGTCAGCAAATTACTTGTCGCGTCCTCCCTTAAGATCCGGTCTTTCTGAGAGGAGCTGTAAGCAGTTAAAATCACGAGCCATGGTCAGTCTTGTTTAAGTGCTTTTTCCACAAATGACACCTCACTGTTCTTACCGTCTCTCTCCCAAGACAAATTTGATGATGCGTGTCCTGCTCAGATGCTTGGCCCATTTCATGACCCGGAGACCTATATTTCCACCCAGATATTCAGTGCAAGCTCACAGTTCCTGTCAGATAGCTACCCCCCCCCCCGCCGCCCCCATATCATCATTTTGTATTTACCTCAAAACATTTGCTTTTGAAAGCATCAGAGTCTACCGTGCACAAAACGGCATTGTATTTAAATACTCCTTCGCAGGGGAAAACCCGGTTTATTGTAAGGTTTTCATCTGCAGGGTTATCAGCCTCAGCCAGAGCCTCATGGCTGATGGGAGTTTCACATGGCTTATCTAATGTGGAATCGCCACGTGGTATATAGTTTCATTAAACGGTGATCAAGAATGCATTAGTTCAAAACAAGAAAAGGCAATGGAGCTTAAGCTGCCATGCATCCGAGTGCAGCAACTTTAAAGAAGTTGTTGGCGTGAGACAATTTAAGAATTAGAAGTCTTCCTCACAGACACAACTCCCATTAGCCAGATAAAAGTCAGCCATGCAAAAAAAAACAGGGTTTAGTCTCCTCACTTGGTGCCACCAAACAGAAACAACAGTACCCCTCACCAAAACGAAAAACGTCACAGAGGGTGTAAACTTGTAGGGAAATGAATTGTGTCGATCACGGAGGCCACGAGAAAGTACACATCATGTCACTAGCATAGCATAACGAGCGCCGGTCTTTCAGACACACGAGCACCTATGTGAAGAACTCGCTGACTACTTGCAATATACGGAGTGAGTTCGGCGCAAAATTAATGCGCGTTGATTTATGTACATTAATTTTGCACCAAATTGACTCCGAGCAATTTCCCCCCGTTGGGCTGCGCTGAAGCCCAGTGAGGAGTTTTAAGTTTCCCCCCAAACCGAAGCAGTCCATCCTGTTTTTTAAACGAGGCCCGGCGGCGCCGTGGTTAGCGCGGTCGCCTCACAGCTAGAAGGCCCTGAGGTTCGAACCCCGGGGTGGTCCACCCTAGGGGTCGCCCCGGGTCGTCCTCTTGTGTGGAGTTTGCATGCTTCCTGCGTGGGTTTCCTACGGGTGCTCCGGTTTCCTCCCACGGTCCAAAGACATGTGGGTCGGGTGTATCGGCCGTACTGAATCGTCTCTCTCGGTGTGGGTGTGTGTGTGTCGGCCCTGCGGTGGCCCGGCGGCCTACCCCACCCGCCGCCCAAGGACTGCTGGGATAGGCTCCAGCATCCCGTGCGTGACCCACATTCAGATAAGCGGTTCGGATAGTGGATTAAAGTACACGAGGTACACCTCGGTCCTCTGGAGCAGGAATTCTTCAGATCTGAGGCGTCAGGTGTAATTTAGCAAATAGCGCCGCTAACATCCCAACTGAGCCTGTGTGTGCACGTTGTGTGTGCACGTTGTGTGTGCACGTTGTGTGTGCACGTTGTGTATGCACGTTGTGTGTGCACGTTGTGTGTGCACGTTGTGTATGCACGTTGTGTGTGCACGTTGTGTGTGCACGTTGTGTGTGCACGTTGTGTATGCACGTTGTGTGTGCACGTTGTGTATGCACGTTGTGTATGCACGTTGTGTGTGCACGTTGTGTGTGCACGTTGTGTATGCACGTTGTGTGTGCACGTTGTGTGTGCACGTTGTGTGTGCACGTTGTGTGTGCACGTTGTGTTACATCCAGTGCCGCGTGCTCGCGGTGTTTTGCTCGCTTCTTCGCCCCCCCCCTGCAAGTGCACGTCAACCTCCTGAAGCCGTCCGCACGACCGCACGAAGATCGGGCGCACCGTCGTGAAGTCGCTGGGCTTGCGGGTCCCAGCGGACTCCCGCCATCCGTAAGCCCGGCCCAAACATCCCGGATGACGTCAGCGCCCGAAGACGGGGCCCATTCGTTAATGTGATCAGGGACTGTCGTTCGGCGGGGACAAAGTAAACAACGCAAACTGCCGACGCCATCAGTTTTCTTATGGGCAATGGAGTGTAATTTGTTCCATTTACACTTCACAACGGCATCAAATAGGCTTTGTCAGTGCCGCACGGAGTAATTAAACCTGAAATCAATAGCAGGCATTTGTCATGTTTACAGCCCCTCTTTCTGCTGGGTTAAACTCATCACTTTAATGCTGCTCTGTTTTACTGCGGAGACACACTTCATTATGTCCGCAGGTAGAGTTGAGATATTCTCCAGCCACACATCCCTGCTGGGAGGCGTTGCTTCGGGTGGAAAAGGGGGAGAGCTGGCAGACGCTGACTCACACCGCCATTTATTTGCTTGATTCCCAGTGTCCACTTGTGTCGGCCTGTTATTTCTCCTGACCTGGGTAAAAGCACAAAACCCAAAATGCAAACGTCCTCTGGTA
>NC_079224.1:8934570-9012661 GCF_029633865.1 Lampris incognitus | reverse complement strand
GTAGCTTAACCATGTCATGTGATATGCCGCTTCAGCACACCTTAACAACTAATATGACTGGGACCACGAGAGAAAACTGCAGGTACACATTTAATATCCAGGCATTCACGTTATCGACTCTACCACTGACTACCCCTGTAACAAACTGGCCACAGTTTCAAACAGTGACCCGTGAATGGTAGAGGGGACTTAGCCAAGTGTTGCCAGCCTCTATCAAGTCGTTTCTCTTAAAGTCTCAAAGTCTCTGCCAGGGGCGATTCTAGGATCAGAGCGTTAGGGGTGCTGAGCACTCAGAGTGCTGGCCGGCCAGGCAAGATAAATTTGGGGGGGGGTGGATCACACCATTTTCGAAGCATGGGGGGGGTGCTGTATTTTTGTTGTTAAAGTATTACGTTTAAACCATATACTGGATATGGTTTTGACTTTTCTTCAGCTTATTAAACACGGACATACAGCAAAAATAAAAAATCTCTTCAATTTTAGGGGTGCTGGGGTTCAATTTAGGGGTGCTGCAGCACCCCCAAAAATGGGCTAGAAACGCCTACGGTCTCTGCCATGTTTTCCTGCTAGGTCAGCACAAGTATCGTACCTGTATTTGTTTTGTGAAAAGAGGTTATTTTCTTGTGTATGAGTACATGTTCCTTGTACGAGGTCAGGAGACTAATCACTAGCAAATCCCTAGTCGCTAGCTAGTTGCTAATCGCTAACTCATGGCTAACAGCTGATCAGTCAGCACTCAAAGCAAGTGGCTTATGTTTGGAGGGTAGTAGCTAGCTAGCCACCTCATAAAGAGTTAAATGCAGCTACTCAGTTTTTTAGAGTTGTTTTTGTGTTTCGTATTTTAAACGAGCCCTGTGATGGCCTGGCGGCCTGTCCAGCGTGTCTCCCTGCCCAGTGACTGCTGGGATAGGCTCCAGCATCCCCGCGACCCTGAGAGCCGGATAAGCGGTTTGGATAATGGACGGATGAATGGATGGCTGGATGGATGACCCATACACAGTCCAGCTATATACTAGATTTTGGTTTTTGTAGTAACATTTGTAATGCTACTATACTATGCAGTACGTGTGAGGAATCCTTAGAGCTTGTGAACCCTTTTCTTCAGTTCTCCATCCATTGTACACTATGTGGCAACATGGTCATAGGAACAGGGATCCCCGAGTCTGATTAGTCATCATGTATCTGACACCCTTATGGAGCGTCATGCTGCCTCAGCAGCTATGACTGTTGTGGCAGCATGCCTCTGCTGGCTGCAGCCTCTCTCACACGTGATGGCGTTATTCCTCATACTGTAGTCATGTCACTTTACCAGCGAATGCTGCCATGCCTCCATCCCTCTCTCTCTCTCTCTCTCTCTCTCTCTCTCTCTCAAACACACACACACAGCCGATCATTTCAACAATTAGCTTTATTATTCTCACGGTTGAGGGCTCAAATACCAGCCAAGTTCTCTGCTTATACTGGGCAGCAGCAGAAAGAGGTAGGCAGGAAGAACTCCCCATACATATCTGCCACAGTCAGTCTGCTGTTTACCTTGTACTTCCTGTGTATGTGTGTGTGTGTGTATGTGGGGGGGGGGTCCTTTTGGGGAGCAATGAAGTATCAAATTATTATTATTATTTCAATCAGCTTGGCCACCATTTTTTTTTGTCATGTGTTTTTGTCAAGGAGGGACTAGAGGATGCACTACGGGAGAACGCGGCGTTAGCCCAGGAGTACACACGTCTCCAGGAGGCCACCGCGCTAGCCAGAGAGGAGGCCCTGTGTGTGCTCGACAAGAGGAACCAGACCCAGGGCACCTTTAATTACTATACACGGGTAGCCTGTTTCTGTGTTACAGTGCCTTTACCTTCCTCCAGCCCCTCTTCCCTCTGTGTTTCTAACGACCTCATCAGCTTCTGTCCCACTCTACTCTGTTCCCCTAATGGTGGGAGTACTCCACCTTTGAACGGACAGTAACTTCAGGGTGGCGTTATTGGCCGACCAATGAGGAGGTTACCGCAGCAAGTCTAATAACGATGAGATAACGTGGATGGAGGAGGATGATGGATGTGACGTACCGTAATGCTGCCCATGTAGTCTCTCCGACCCGGGGGAGTGGGGCGGGAGGGAAGGTACATGTTAAAGCCGTGAGTTTTCATTTTTTTTTTGCACAATTTTTTTTTTCCTCTCTTAGAAAGTAAAATATTGTATTATTCTCACACGGTAGGCAGGCTTCGGTTTAACACAGCGGCGGGTTCGATGCCCTCGGCAAACACAGATTGGGATCAGCAAGAATGCACTTTGCGTGCTGAAATAGCAGAGGGATCTCGGCTAATCTGAGGAGACAACTCAACAAAATTTAGCTGTTTAATCTTTATAGTTTGCGACACCGTTTAACTGCAGCGGAATCACGGACGACAACCGCAACGCCAGCCAGCGAGGCACCGGAAAGCTGCTTGTGCTGTGGGAAACACACATTATTTGTTCCAAAAAACCCCCACTAATACCTTTACTCCAGCTATTCCTCATCTAAGTGCATGAATGTTATCAAGTGAGAAATGCATGCAAAAATAAAATCCTGTGGACAGGATTTGCCACGCTCGTGATCAAAGCCTGATTTTCTTTTACTCCGGATTCAGCCCTCACCATTTTTGTTTGTTTCGGCTGCACACTTGTACAACAGCAGCTCGCCACCGACCGACGGCGGTCGGTGCCTGAATTCAGCTTTTTAACAAGCTTTTGATCAACATTATGTGTGTGAAATCTGGCTGCAGGGTCATGATGTGTTGATCTCCTTTGGACCATTTAGGGTTTTTTTTTTGTTTTTGTTGCTATTTCTGTTTCAATGTTCCACCCTATGAAGCCATCTGATCTGCACATCACTTACCCTCCACAAAGCAGACGTACTTAATTGGTGGGCTTGTACCTGGAAGCAGCCCGGGTACCAATTAGCGTGCATGCGCTGGCGTCGCGTGCGAGCTCAGAGCAGTGCTGGTGCTGGGGTATGGCGTGCTCCCCCACCAGGCGTGTTCGGAGTCCTCATGGTCCGGGAGCCTCTAAACGGGTGTGTTTCCAGCGGAGGGAGCGGGTGGAATATTACCCCCACCCCAGGCTCCTGCAGGAGAGACAACAGCCCCTGAAAAGGCCCTCGGCTCTCAAAACCACATGCGGCTGGGAGCGAGCGGGGTGTCTGCCCTGTCGTTATGTAGGAGTCACATATGGAACTGAACAGTGGCAGTGACATCTGAAGAGGAGGATTTCATACAGCACAGAGTGATGGGACACGGTCCAGCTCCACCTGCTGAAGCACAGAGCCAACATGTGTCCTCAATGTACACATTAGCGGTTTAGCTATGTTAGCTTAAACTCCACTTTCATCATAGTATATAACATAACATAACAACATAATATAATATAATATATAAGCACAATAAGTTACAAAGTTATGTTAGTATATAATATAATATATAAGCAATAATAATTATTATATAAGTAATATGATATATAAACATAAATTATTAATTATTCAGCCACAACAAAACTCTGTGTAGTAGTGACGTACCTGTTGTGCAGACATACTTACCTCCAGTATTCTAGTTATTATTCCATGTGTTTATTTATTTTGTGTGAGTGATATATATATATATACACACACACACACACATATATATATATATATATATGCATATACATATGTATATGCACACGTGGCCAATAAAGTTGATTGTGGCTCTGATCAGGTGAATAAGTGGAGAAAGTAAAGTGAACTGGGCGAGAACGAGAGGGCTGTCCGAGGAAGAGATCCCCAAAATATGTTGTTCTTGATCCCAGGAGGTAGGGGGCGCAGGTAGCCCCAACAGCTAAATGTGCATAATGTAGCATGACCGTCACGAGCTTGGCGTGCTGGGGATGGGACTGATTTCCTGAGATTCTTTCATCCTCCCGTCAAGTTTTGGTAATTCAAGTAGTTCAAGTGAAACCGTGATTAATAATTACCGGCGGAAGGGGGGAGGGAGGGGGGGGGTTCGGAGTGTCAAGTGCGTCAAACACCATCCCCGGTGATATCACACCGCAAGTACAAATGAGTTCAGCATTTCGGTGGGCTGCTCTGTAAATGAGGAGAACACAAACCCCTCAGTGCTTAGCAAGCCACTGCGCCTACCAGCATGCACTTCTTCCAAGGGCCCTGGTGTTGCTGCTGCTGCCACTGCACCTACCAGCATGCACTTCTTCCAAGGGCCCTGGTGTTCCCTCTGCTGCCACTGCGCCTACCAGCATGCACTTCTTCCAAGGGCCCTGGTGTTCCCTCTGCTGCCACTGTGCCTACCAGCATGCACTTCTTCCAAGGGCCCTGGTGTTGCTGCTGCTGCCACTCATGCACTTCTTCCAAGGGTCCTGGTGTTCCCACTGCTGCCACTTCGCCTACCAGCATGCACTTCTTCCTAGGGTCCTGGTGTTGCTGCTGCTGCCACTCATGCACTTCTTCCAAGGGTCCTGGTGTTCCCACTGCTGCCACTTCGCCTACCAGCATGCACTTCTTCCTAGGGTCCTGGTGTTGCCGCTGCTGCCACTGCGCCTACCAGCATGCACTTCTTCCAAGGGTCCTGGTGTTGCTGCTGCTGCCACTGCGCCTACCAGCATGCACTTCTTCCAAGGGTCCTGGTGTTGCCGCTGCTGCCACTGCGCCTACCAGCATGCACTTCTTCCAAGGGTCCCGGTGTTGCTGCTGCTGCCACTGCGCCTACCAGCATGCACTTCTTCCAAGGGTCCTGGTGTTCCCTCTGCTGCCACTGCGCCTACCAGCATGCACTTCTTCCAAGGGTCCTGGTGTTGATGCTGCTGCCACTCATGCACTTCTTCCAAGGGTCCTGGTGTTGCTGCTGCTACCACTGCGCCCACCAGCAGGCACTTCTTCCAAGGGTCCTGGTGTTGCTGCTGCTGCCACTGCGCCTACCAGCATGCACTTCTTCCAAGGGTCCTGGTGTTGCTGCTGCCACTCATGCACTTCTTCCAAGGGTCCTGGTGTTCCCTCTGCTGCCACTACGCCTACCAGCATGCACTTCTTCCAAGGGTCCTGGTGTTGCTGTTCCCTCTGCTGCCACTGCGCCTACCAGCATGCACTTCTTCCAAGGGTCCTGGTGTTGCTGCTGCTGCCACTGCGCCTACCAGCATGCACTTCTTCCAAGGGTCCTGGTGTTCCCTCTGCTGCCACTGCGCCTACCAGCATGCACTTCTTCCAAGGATCCTGGTGTTGATGCTGCTGCCACTCATGCACTTCTTCCAAGGGTCCTGGTGTTGCTGCTGCTACCACTGCGCCCACCAGCAGGCACTTCTTCCAAGGGTCCTGGTGTTGCTGCTGCTGCCACTGCGCCTACCAGCATGCACTTCTTCCAAGGGTCCTGGTGTTGCTGCTGCTGCCACTGCGCCTACCAGCATGCACTTCTTCCAAGGGTCCTGGTGTTGCTGCTGCTGCCACTCATGCACTTCTTCCAAGGGTCCTGGTGTTCCCTCTGCTGCCACTACGCCTACCAGCATGCACTTCTTCCAAGGGTCCTGGTGTTGCTGTTCCCTCTGCTGCCACTGCGCCTACCAGCATGCACTTCTTCCAAGGGTCCTGGTGTTGCTGCTGCTGCCACTGCGCCTACCAGCATGCACTTCTTCCAAGGGTCCTGGTGTTCCCTCTGCTGCCACTGCGCCTACCAGCATGCACTTCTTCCAAGGGTCCTGGTGTTGATGCTGCTGCCACTCATGCACTTCCTCCAAGGGTCCTGGTGTTCCTGCTTTTTCTGTGTGGCTGCTCCCGGCTCGCGGGTCTTAGCAAGGCCCACCGTAAACAGCGCTCCTGCTTATTGTCTCTCGTTCTGGAGCTGATGGCTGAGCTAATTCGCTTAGTTTTCCCCCCCTCCTCTGCACTCGGGAACACATTGCCTAGCAATGATAAGCTTTGTAGGGAGAGATGGTGGGGGGGGGGGGGGAGAAAAGCAACGGCATCTATGCGAATTTAAACCCCTTTCCTTGAAACTGTGTTCAAATAATAAAGCGAGCAGCATGTCTTTCCAAGAGAGTCAGAATAATTTCTGGTTTCGGTGGGGGGTTCATGACTCTGTGTGTATGTGTAAAATATGTCTTGAGGGGATTGGTATAAAGTTAAACTGGGTGAAGTAGAAATATTTTACTCATCAGCTTTGCAGTCACAGAGTTTGCCTCGGCTAGAACAAAACTGCTGAAGCATTTAGAGAAAATTAACCCCCCATCCTGGCAGCCAGATGTGACTGGATTCTGATGAGTGCACACGAGTGGGCAGAGAAACCAAGAGACTGTGAAATTCCTGTCAGGCCCGTGTACTGCAGAATGGGCTATTGACTGCTTTCTCTATTCCCCTCCATCATTCTTCTTGAACACTGCCATTAATTTCCTCTCCTGCCTTACCAATTCCTTTTCTCTGCCTTCTCCCCCCCCCCCCTCCTCTCAGCTCTCTTCGTTGCAGAAGACGATGCACAAAGCTCTGGTGAAATACTTTGAACAACGCGACCTCCACAACCAGGCTGAGCTGGAGCAATGCCAGGCTCTTTCCCAAGACAACGACCAGAGAATGAAACACGTCCAGGTATCCGTACACGTAGAATAGGTTGAAAACCACATGGAACCGTTGCCATTCAGTCCCATGCTGAATCCCTTTGTTCAACGACCGGGATTTCACGCCTACAGAAAACGACCACGGGCGGTCAAAATGACCGCCGGGTTTTAAACTCTATATTCTGTCAAGATAAATACCCAGGTGAGATATTAATGCATTGCATATGTCAGTATGTCTGTTAAGAAACGACTGACACCAAAATTAAAATTTTAACAAATATAACACTGTTTTTTTTAGCAATTTAAACTTCAGAGAGACACGGTCGGACTTGAATAGCAAAATTGAAAAAGTGAAAATATTACCTGAAAAACAAAACGGAAAACACATGTTGCTACTCTAATAAACGCAACAAGCCTATAAAACGTGAAATGTAAAAAAAAGACTGGAAAATAAATATTGAAATAGTCCCAAACAACGACCGGCACTTATAAACTACCCGAACGACCGCCACGGTTTTTAAACTCTATATTCTGTCAAGATAAAAACCCAGTTGAGATATTAATGTATTACATATTGTAGCGAGTTCGGGGGGCAACGCAATCACAGGAACTGCCGCGGCCGGGACGCGAACCCGTGTCGCCCGCACCGCAGGAGGCATCGCTAACCGCTCGACTAAAGGGTCAGACCCGCTAGCCAGCGGCCAGCGTGTCTACTAATCCATGCACGCTACAATATGTTAGTATGTCTGTTATGAAACTAACCGACACCAAAATTAACATTTTAACAACTTTAATACTATTTTTCAAACAATTTAAAATGGCCGCTGTGCAACGCCTGTAAACGCTGCAGCGCCTCGGTGGTAGTCATGGTGCGTCTGTAACCAGACATGCTGGCAATAATCTAAAATCCAGCTTAGACTATTCCTCTCCACTGGAGGACGCTAGTGTGTTTCTAGGACAGAGCAACGAACTTCACGAAGGAAATGACGCCACCAACACGCGTCATAAATAGTGACATGACGCGCAAATTACGCGCGGTAATTTTGACGGCTCGTGGTAGATAGAGCTTGTCATATTTTTTTGTGCGGTTGATCCAAAACTCATTTTAATGCAAATATATGCAGTTTTAGGCGCATTCAGGGAGCAGCCGGTCTATTTTTTTCCTCTCCCCACAAAGTTATTAAACTTGTTAAATCCAAAACCGTCAAAATGACCGCCTTGGTCTAGTGGTTCCTGTTGCGTGCACGTCGTCTCGCACAGGACAGTAATTTCACGTGGTGGGTGACATTGTTTAAAGCTCGCGCAGGAAGCTTATAAGGAGAACAAGAGAAAATAACAGTGGTTTGCCCTACGCCTCCGCCCAGGCGGGCGGTGGCAAAGTGAAACATTCTGCAGGGTGGTGTGCGCCGCTGTCATGGCCTCGACACATCCACTCATCAGATGGCGGCCCGACGTGATGAATGATGTGTCTGGGAGACTGCCTATGCAGTGACCCTGCGTCTGGGGCTAGCCCTGCCTCTCCGGATAACTCTATACACCCATAGCGTCCGGGGCTAGCACTGCCTCTCCGGATAACCCTATACACCCATAGCGTCTGGGGCTAGCACTGCCTCTCCGGATAACTCTATACACCCACAGCGTCCGGGGCTAGCACTGCCTCTCCGGATAACCCTATACACCCATAGCGTCCGGGGCTAGCACTGCCTCTCCGGATAACTCTATACACCCATAACGTCCGGGGCTAGCACTGCCTCTCCGGATAACCCTATACACCCATAGCGTCCGGGGCTAGCCCTGCCTCTCCGGATAACCCTATACACCCATAGCGTCCGGGGCTAGCACTGCCTCTCTGGATAACTCTATACACCCATAGCGTCTGGGGCTAGCACTGCCTCTCCATATAACTCTATACACCCATAGCGTCTGGGGCTAGCACTGCCTCTCCGGATAACTCTATACACCCATAGCGTCTGGGGCTAGCCCTGCCTCTCCGGATAACTCTATACACCCATGGCGTCCGGGGCTAGCACTGCCTTTCCATATAACTCTATACACCCATAGCATCTGGGGCTAGCACTGCCTCTCCGGATAACTCTATACACCCATAGCGTCCGGGGCTAGCCCTGCCTCTCCGGATAACTCTATACACCCATAGCGTCTGGGGCTAGCACTGCCTCTCCGGATAACGCTATACACCCATAGCGTCTGGGGCTAGCACTGCCTCTCCGGATAACTCTATACACCCATAACGTCCGGGGCTAGCACTGCCTCTCCGGATAACTCTATACACCCATAGCGTCCGGGGCTAGCACTGCCTCTCCAGATAACTCTATACACCCATAGCGTCTGGGGCTAGCACTGCCTCTCCGGATAACTCTATACACCCATTGCGTCTGGGGCTAGCACTGCCTCTCCGGATAACTCTATACACCCATGGCGTCCGGGGCTAGCACTGCCTCTCCGGATAACTCTATACACCCATAGCGTCCGGGGCTAGCACTGCCTCTCCGGATAACTCTATACACCCATAGCGTCCGGGGCTAGCCCTGCCTCTCCATATAACTCTATACACCCATAACGTCTGGGGCATACACCCATAGCGTCTGGGGCTAGCACTGCCTCTCCGGATAACGCTATACACCCATAGCGTCTGGGGCTAGCACTGCCTCTCCGGATAACTCTATACACCCATAGCGTCTGGGGCTAGCACTGCCTCTCCGGATAACACTATACACCCATAGCGTCCGGGGCTAGCCCTGCCTCTCCGGATAACGCTATACACCCATAACGTCTGGGGCTAGCACTGCCTCTCCGGATAACTCTATACACCCATAACACGTTGACTCTCGTTTGTCATCTCTCTACACACGTGACGCCTCCCATTTACCGCCAGCGTGTTGGGGTTTGCTGTCGATTCAGGCCCGCCTTCATTTAAGCCGCTCTCACGTGGAGGTATCTACCAGGAGATGTGCTCTTCTTTGAGGAGTAGAATAACCTTCTGTCTGCCTCTTGCAAAAAAAAAAAAAAAAAAGTTGGAGCATATTCTACAAGGTTGAGGAGCGAGGATCTTCAATTAGAGGATAATCGGTGTCTAAGCTGTGCTGTGACGTGAGATGAGGTCAAAGCGGACAGGGGGACAGTGATGAATCTTTATGAAATGTCCTGTCCGGTGTCGCTGCAGAGGCAGGTGAAATGCAGTCGTAGCATGGAGCTCCATATGTTTCTTGCTACCTGCCGAGTAGTGCCGCGCTACCTGCAGACTAAAGCCGGGTTTGTCCCTTTCACATAGGCTGTTTTCCTGTAAAAACAACACAACAACAACAGCAACACACAATATAATCTGTAGCAGTTCAACGAAACTCTGATTCAGCCGGTATCGTTTGATAAGATTCCCCCTTAGGGCACGGCGGGTACGATTTTATGAGCCTTTCTTTTTATTTTCCTCTTCCTTTTCTGCACGCCAGCTAGCTCGTGAAAACAGCAAAGTGGTTTCCTACTCGGTTCCTCATCCTTTGACTGCCGACATGATTTTTTTGTGTTTTGTTTTGATTTTTTTTTTGTTTGTTGTTTTTTTTTTTGATGGGTCTAGACTAGGCTTTGCAGGGAGCAGCCATGTCTCGGCGGCCCAGCCTGAGGAGGCCCCAGCAGATCACAGCTCAAGGTGGGGGTGGGGGGGCCACCAGAGAGAGGGAGGAGCTATCAGAGAGCTGCAGAGTGTGAAGGACAAAAGAGCTGGTGTATTCAAGCGCGCCGCGCCGTCACCCGTCACAGCCCAGTACAGGGTCCATCAGAGCAGGCAGCACTCACTTTAAGCAGGCTCCCCCCCCCCCTGAACAGCCTATATGCGCAGCTCAGGGTCCGTCCTCTCAAATGCGTACACGTAGAAAGCCCCCCCTGCCGATGAATAAATGAAACACAGATGCTGCAGAGGTATCTAAATATAAAGACCTGCAGTGTCTTTGACGGGAACCGAAGACCATCGGACGAGTGCGCGTTGGTCTCCGGTGTACTCGTGCGGGTAGCGTTGGTGCATAGGGTCCACACCAAATGTCCACGCTGGGCAGGCAGCCCTCACGTGGGTGCAGAGTTGCATGACGTGCAGCAATATCCACATCGGTTGCCACGTCGGACGAGAGAGGAATGAGCTGAAGGCCATACAGGGTGTTTAAACTCGAGTTCAGATCAGACCGAGTCCTGATGAGGCCTTTACTAATCCATCATGTCGACTTAACCCCACACGCAGAATGTAAGAGAGGTCAGGTTAGCACCTACACGGGCTGAGCCACGCGAGAAACAGAAGCCAAATGTTGCTGTAGCTTGAGGGGAGAAAGGCCAGGGGAACCCTGGTGTGTGTGTGTGTGTGTGTAGTGGGGGGGGGGGGTAGGAGGAGGAGGAGGAGGAGGCAGAGGAGGGTGGGGGGAGTGGGGGGCTGTCATCCTGTTACACTGCTACCAGAAATGGCAGTTCAGTTTTGTGTTCTGCCAGTTTACACTAGGGATGGCATAATTGACAATGGCTAACAGCGGAAAGCAGTGCAGAGCCTTCTTGAATGGCCAGTAATGATTGGAGCAGACGCCCACTGCCCCGATCCCGGGGGACAGTAATCCAAGATCCTGTTTCTGATATAATTGTTAGTCAGAGAATTTCTGCATGGCTAAGCCGGTTCAGATTCCCAAGCCGGTTGACAGTGCCAGGCAGTTTAATAGAAAAACTGGATGCTGAGGTTTTTTAAACAGAGGAGCACTGAACCTGCACGTGGTTCACCAGGAGCCTCTTGTTCTGCTTCCCCACAAAAATAAGAACAAGATGGTAACTTTACTCCCACAAACTAAAGACGCCGTCTGCTGTATGGGTGATGCACAGAGGGAGGGGGGGGGGAGAGGGGGAGAGACACTGCACCTCAGAGCTCCCCCAGTGCTGTTGTTTTCCTAACTAGCCTGCCATTCATTGATTCAATTTACTCCCTTATTCAAACAGGAGGAGATGTCAGAAGCCATTGACCACCTCTCCGGGTTCATACGCTCTCTGACGGATGACTCCACTACCGCCGCTGACGATGACGACGACGACGCCGCGACAAACAAACGAGCCGGACCGGACCACGTCTGATTGGACGAGTGGATCCCCGCAGAATTGGACGTTCACCTGGACCGGACAACTTACTTAGCCCAGCACGCTTCGCTATTCCCTCCTCTTCACTTGCAGCAAATCCATAACAATGAAACAGGTGACTTTCATGCTGCTGTCAGGACTGATCTAATTTTAGCTGGGTGAATGATTGCAATTGGCTTTGCCTCATCAGATAATTAATCTATGTCACCATTAATTGGAAAAGAGAATAATTACAGGCAGTGTTGACAGAAATTCTACGCTCCTCCAGATCCCAAGATCTAATTACAACTGGCGAAACCCCGTGACCTTAACTAGTACTTAGCACACCTTGGCCACCTTGACCGTGGCCAGGTGAAGACACCTCCGTCTCTCCGGAAAGCACTGTTTTTGTTTTGCCTTCCCCCTCTCCCCCTCCCTCCCTCCCTCTCCCCTCTCTCCGAAAGCTGTCTCCCTCAATCACTTTTCAATATTCAATCTTAATTTTGTGGAAGTTTAGCATTTTCAATGAGCTGGAGATGAATGATTAATGAGTAAATTTAAATGCTTCATTTTGTCCATGGATCATTAGTTAAGTCCTTTGTGGGAAGGACCTGAGAAAGGAGTGAAAATTATTGAGACATTAGCCCGAAGCAATCCAGGGGTAAATAGTGTGCACGGAAGGGATGTTGTGTGTGCACTATCCACGGGCTTCCTAAAGAACCCTGGGGAAGCGCCGCTTTCAATTTGGCATCTTAACTGAATCACATCCAGTATTGGAGAAAATTGATTTTTGTTTCAGTGCTGTCGTACTAATGATTCAGAACATGAACGCCTGTTCCATATACATGACGTTTTCAAGTAGGCTTTTGTTGTTTTTTCCCCAATATGGTTATCCATATCACCTTACCGACTGAGTTCAATCTGCTACATTTCACAAGATGAATGAATAAATGTTGTTTTTTTGGAGACCGTTGGCGTTCTTTGCGACACGATGCTGAAAAGTTTCTTCTCAGAGCCCCGTGGTCCCCCCCCCCCGCTTTGTTGGCTTGATAGAGACGCCGATATGTGTTGATGGGCCGGATGCCCCCCTGCTAGTGGGGGACGGAGGGGGGCGGTGTGGAGCAACAGCCCGGGAAAGACACTGGTGACAGCATTAGGAGACGCTCCTGCCCAGAGCAGCCCGTCTCAGGGGCAGAAATCAGAATCAGAAACACTTTATTCCAGAATCCAGAATCAGAAACACTTCATTTGTCGTTTCATTTCACGCGCCTGCGCACAGGAAATGAAACGAAACATCGTTTCCTCCGGCCCACAGCAGTGCCACGCAACGACAACAACACATATATCCAAAACTACAAGAACACATTTATACAAACTAACACACATATATCCAAACTAACACATATATCTAAACTAACACATATATCCAAACTAACACACATATCCAAACTAACACATATATCCAAACTAACACATATATCCAAACTAACACATATACCCAAACTAACACATATACCCAAACTAACACATATATCCAAACTAACACATATACCCAAACTAACACATATACCTAAACTAACACATATATCCAAACTAACACACATATCCAAACTAACACACATATCCAAACTAACACATATATCCAAACTAACACATATATCCAAACTAACACATATATCTAAACTAACACATATATCCAAACTAACACATATATCCAAACTAACACATATATCCAAACTAACACTTATATCCAAACTAACACATATATCCAAACTAACACATATACCCAAACTAACACACATATCCATCCAAACTAACACATATATCCAAACTAACACATATACCCAAACTAACACACATATCCAAACTAACACACATATCCAAACTAACACACATATCCAAACTAACACATATATCCAAACGAACACATATATCTAAACTAACACATATATCCAAACTAACACATATATCCAAACTAACACATATATACCCAAACTAACACATATATCCAAACTAACACACATATCCAAACTAACACATATATCCAAACTAACACACATATCCAAACTAACACATATATCCAAACTAACACACATATCCAAACTAACACACATATCCAAACTAACACATATATCCAAACTAACACATATATACCCAAACTAACACATATATCCAAACTAACACACATATCCAAACTAACACATATATCCAAACTAACACACATATCCAAACTAACACACATATATCCAAACTAACACATATATCTAAACTAACACATATATCCAAACTAACACACATATCCAAACTAACACACATATCCAAACTAACACATATATCTAAACTAACACACATATCCAAACTACCTCATATATCCAAACTAACACATATATCCAAACTAACACATATATCCAAACTAACACATATACCCAAACTAACACATATACCCAAACTAACACATATATCCAAACTAACACATATACCCAAACTAACACATATACCTAAACTAACACATATATCCAAACTAACACACATATCCAAACTAACACACATATCCAAACTAACACATATATCCAAACTAACACATATATCCAAACTAACACATATATCTAAACTAACACATATATCCAAACTAACACATATATCCAAACTAACACATATATCCAAACTAACACTTATATCCAAACTAACACATATATCCAAACTAACACATATACCCAAACTAACACACATATCCAAACTAACACACATATCCAAACTAACACACATATCCAAACTAACACATATATCCAAACGAACACATATATCTAAACTAACACATATATCCAAACTAACACACATATCCAAACTAACACATATATCCAAACTAACACACATATCCAAACTAACACATATATCCAAACTAACACACATATCCAAACTAACACACATATCCAAACTAACACATATATCCAAACTAACACATATACCCAAACTAACACATATATCCAAACTAACACATATATCCATACTAAACACATATATCCAAACTAACACAAATATCCAAACTAACACACATATCCAAACTAACACATATATCCAAACTAACACATATATCCAAACTAACACATATATCCATACTAAACACATATATCCAAACTAACACATATATCCAAACTAACACATATATCCAAACTAACACATATACCCAAACTAACACATATATCCAAACTAACACATATATCCATACTAAACACATATATCCAAACTAACACACATATCCAAACTAACACATATATCCAAACTAACACATATACCCAAACTAACACATATATCCAAACTAACACATATATCCAAACTAACACATATATCCAAACTAACACATATATCCATACTAAACACATATATCCAAACTAACACACACATAACACATATATCCAAACTAACACATACATAACACATATACCCAAACTAACACATACATAACACATATATCCAAACTAACACATACATAACACATATACCCAAACTAACACATACATAACACATATATCCATACTAAACACATATATCCAAACTAACACATATATCCATGCTAAACACATATATCCAAACTAACACATACATAACACATATATCCAAACTAACACATACATAACACATATACCCAAACTAACACATACATAACACATATATCCAAACTAACACATACATAACACATATACCCAAACTAACACATACATAACACATATACCCAAGCTAACACATATACCCAAACTAACACATATATCCAAACTAACACATATATCCATACTAACACACATATCCAAACTAACACATATATCCAAACTAACACATATATCCAAACTAACACTTATATCCAAACTAACACACATATCCAAACTAACACACATATCCAAACTAACACACATATCCAAACTAACACACATATCCAAACTAACACACATATCCAAACTAACACACATATCCAAACTAACACATATATCCAAACTAACACACATATCCAAACTAACACACATATCCAAACTAACACACATATCCAAACTAACACATATATCCAAACTAACACATATATCCAAACTAACACATATATCCATACTAACACATATATCCAAACTAACACATATATCCATACTAACACATATATCCAAACTAACACATATATCCAAACTAACACATATATCCATACTAAACACATATATCCAAACTAACACATACATAACACATATATCCAAACTAACACATACATAACACATATACCCAAACTAACACATACATAACACATATATCCAAACTAACACATACATAACACATATACCCAAACTAACACATACATAACACATATACCCAAACTAACACATATACCCAAACTAACACATATATCCAAACTAACACATATATCCATACTAACACACATATCCAAACTAACACATATATCCAAACTAACACATATACCCAAACTAACACATATACCCAAACTAACACACATATCCAAACTAACACATATATCCAAACTAACACATATATCCAAACTAACACACATATCCAAACTAACACACATATCCAAACTAACACACATATCCAAACTAACACACATATCCAAACTAACACATATATCCAAACTAACACACATATCCAAACTAACACACATATCCAAACTAACACACATATCCAAACTAACACACATATCCAAACTAACACATATATCCAAACTAACACACATATCCAAACTAACACACATATCCAAACTAACACACATATCCAAACTAACACATATATCCATACTAACACACATATCTAAACTAACACACATATCCAAACTAACACATATATCCAAACTAACACATATATCCAAACTAACACATATATCCATACTAACACATATATCTAAACTAACACATATATCCAAACTAACACATATACCCAAACTAACACATATAGGTAAACTAACACATATATCTAAACTAACACATATATCTAAACTAACACATATACCCAAACTAACACATATATCTAAACTAACACATATATCCAAACTAACACACGTATCCAAACTAACACACGTATCCATACTAACATATATATCTAAACTAACATATATATCCAAACTAACACACATATCCAAACTAACATGTATATCCATACTAACACATATATCTAAACTAACACATATACCCAAACTAACACATATATCCAAACTATCACATATATCCAAACTAACACATATATCCAAACTAACACATATATCTAAACTAACACAAATATCCAAACTATCACATATATCTAAACTAACACATATATCCAAACTAACACATATATCCAAACTAACACATATATCCAAACTAACACATATATCCAAACTAACACATATATCCAAACTAACACATATATCCAAACTATCACATATATCCAAACTAACACATATATCCAAACTAACACATATATCTAAACTAACACAAATATCCAAACTAACACATATATCCAAACTAACACATATATCCAAACTATCACACATATCCAAACCAACACATATATCCAAACTAACACACATATCCAAACTAACACAAATATCCAAACTAGAAAAATAAAAAGAATCACTGTCCAGGAGAACGAACACCAGCCAGGATGACTGTCAGAACTGCTGGTCTGCGTGGGCTAGCAGTTAGCTTAGCCTGCCCTGCTTCCGTGTCCTGTCAGCCCGCCCTCGGTGTCTCCTCTTCGGACGCAGCTTCCAGGCAGGGCCGTGGTCTCTGGGCCTACAGGACGCTGCAGACCTGTATGAAAAAAAATAAAATAAAAATAAAATAAAATAAAAAGTGTATTTATTCATTTTATTTGAAATAAGTAAAAAAAAAAAGGCTGTATTAAGTTGCTATGTGGAATAAGTGCGTTTTTCAGAACACATTTACCCCCCCCACCACCCACCCACCCACCCCCCACCCCACCCCCGGACACACACACTTGCACGTATGTAATCCTCTGCGGGCGGCAACATGCAGGATGGCCAGCCTAATGGCGCTAAGAGGGGGTCTCAGATCAACGGCTGGCTAAGCCATGACGCCGCTGGCTCTCCAAAAGCACCTTGAAGAGAAACTCCATGAAAAATGCCCCGGCCTATCTTCTAACCCTAAGTGGCTGTGTGGCAATACGTCAGACGCCTCCACCCCCCACCCCACCCACCCACCCCGCACATTCGTCTGCTCTCCGTGCATCTAATCAATCCGCTAAATAAATGAAAGTGAGACAGAAGCGGGTGTCATCACATTTATCTGCCGGCATTGCTCAAACTGCAGGCACACCTGAGTGCGGTTGCTTGCACGGTGGGGGGGTGGGGTGGGGGTGGGGTGGGTGGGTGTGCAGGGGCTGGAGGCCGGCGTGCACTTCCTCCCACGGCGGAGGCAGGTCGCAGTGAAACGAGGACAGAACATTTCCCGAGCCTTTCTCGAAAAGGGGTGTCCGCGAGGACGCTCTTTTATTTGATTTTTGTCACAGGGCAAACTTTGCAGTTTAGCGTGGTGGGGGAAACCCGAGTTTTCCCCAGGCGGTATCATTCTACTTTTTCTTCTTCCCCCTCCTCCGGCCCGGGCGCCGGCGTGCAAGACGTTGGGCCCGTTTCGCTCGGATTCGCCTCACCGGCCCCTCCTGATCACTGACGCGAAACCGAGCGAATCAGAGCGACGCTCTTGTTTTTTTGCTGATGGGGGTTGGTGGTGATGGTGATGGGTGGGGGGGGTGGTGACGGGTGGGGTGGGGGCAACTGAAAATCTTGTTTGAGGTTTTTTTGTAACGGGGGGGGGGGAAATAAGGGCATTTGTCCGCTCAAACCATCCTCTCTTTGTTCTCGAGCGAGCGGGGAGTTGAGCCATGGAGCCGACGGAGTCAAGGAAAGAATGTGAGTTGAGAGAGGTGCTACTGTGTCTAAAATATCAATGAGGGAGATGCTGCCAAGTTTTAGAGCACGCACACACACACACACACACACACACACACACACACACACACAGACACACACACACACTCACACACAACAAAGACAGGCTCTTGTGTTTACGCGGAGACTTGTAGCTTGCAGGGCTTCGCTCACTCCCTGTGACCACTGCTGCTGCTGCTGCTTTACTTCCCTGCAGAGGCTTTAATGCTCGTATCATGATTATTATTATCACCTAGCGCCTGAAACACCGTGTTCTCCTCAGGTGTTGGGCGGTGACAGCGTCTGTCACAGGTGGCGACACCCGGGCCTGACTGTACAGCCGAGGAGCACCGCCGCGCTCGCCCGGGTGAGGCCGGCGAGTGGAGCTCTGCAGAAAACATGCCAACAAATGTGTCTGCAAAACAATACATGTGCCCCGCGTCTCTCCGCCCCTCCGGTTTCCAGAGACGTTTATCTTAACAGGATAATAATTTGTGAAAGTCTCTGACATTTGTGGCTAGCTAGCATGATAATAAATCCCTGGCTCGGAACATTTTTTAGTTAATTAGAGTCAATCAATCCAAACTTTGCTCACTTACCGGTGTGAAACAGAGGATAATGAGCAGAAATCAGCATGGTGATTGGAAAACACAAATTACAGCTGTTAAAGAGAAACTCATCCACTCTCCTTGGCTGATGCCAATGCCTGCTGCGAGGATTTATAAATTAGCATGGCATTCTTTTAATGGATGTTGGGGAATGTGTTCCTCTATAATTAAAAAAAAAAACCTGTTAGTGTCCTTTAAGGCTAAAAGGAGAGGTTGGTGTGATTACATGCCAACTCTTTCAAATGACATATTGGTCAGTTAATCCCCGGATCCAATAATCATCCTCTTCTTTCCCCTTTCTTTCTTTCTTTCTGTTCTTTTTTTTTTGTTTTTTGGAGCCAGCTGTTTGGGATTACTCTGTGCACATTGTACATCTAACAAACATCTGTACCATACAGTGCATACAGTACATACCACATGGACATATATATATATATATATATATATATATAGAGAGAGAGAGAGAGAGAGAGAGAGAGAGACACACACACACACACACACATATACATATATACATATACACATATACACATATATACACACACACACACACACACACACACACACACACACACATACACACACACACACATATATACATAACACACCGGTCATGACTTATGTATGTTACACATGATGCTCTTTATCCTCCAGTAGATGATCGTAAATTAAAAGTTACATATCTGTACCCACACAGTACATACCACATGGATATATATATATATATATATATATATATATATATATATATATATATATATATATAAAATCCACTAACATAGGGATATATATATCTATGTATATATAGATATATATATAATCCACTAACATAGGGAGATATATATATATATAATCCACTAACATAGGGATATATATGTCTCTCTCTCTCTCTCTCTCTCTCTCTCTCTCTCTCTCTCTCTCTCTCTCTCTCTCTCTCTCTCTCTCTCTCTCTATATATATATATATATATATATATATATATATATATATATATATAATCCACTAACATAGGGATAGAGGTTGTAATGTGTCTGATGTTATTTTTCAAATGTTTTCTATCCTCCCATTGGTTGCTGTGCACCGTAACTAGGGGCGTGACGCGGGCAGCGTGGTATTTATTGGCTGTGTGTTGTTCTTTGTTGTTTAACCACATTGGCAGCTGATGAGTGCGTGACGCACGAAACAAGCTGAAAGCCCCCCCCCCCCCCACACACACACATACAGCTATCTTAATATTCCGCTCCTCATTTGTTGAGCACTTTCATCAACACCACTGATGGTTTCCGGGAAAAATGCTATATATATATCTATATATATATATGTGTGTTATTTTTTTAATGTTATCTATCCTGCCATTGGTTGCTGTGCACCGTAACTAGGGGCGTATATACCTATATATACCTACACACACACACACACACACACACACACACACACACACACACACACGTATGTATGTATGTATGTATGTATGTATGTATGTATGTATGTATGTATGTATGTATGTATGTATGTGTATATAGAGATATAGATATAGATATAGATATGTATTACAGCAGTCATGACTTATGCATGATGCTGTTTATCCTCCAGTTGGGATAGATATAGATATATAGATATAGATATAGATATATAGATATAGATATAGATATATAGATATATAGCTGTATAGATATATAGATATAGATATAGATATAGATATGTATTACAGCAGTCATGACTTATTATGCATGATGCTGTTTATCCTCCAGCTGGGATAGATCTAGATATAGATATATAGATGTATAGATATATAGATATAGATATAGATATGTATTACAGCAGTCATGACTTATTATGCATGATGCTGTTTATCCTTCAGCTGGGATAGACATAGATATAGATATAGATATATAGATATATAGATATATAGATATATAGATATAGATATAGACATAGACATAGATATAGATAATAGATATATATATATATAGATATAGATATATAGATATATAGATATAGATATAGACATAGATATGCATTACAGCAGTCATGACTTATTATGCATGATGCTGTTTATCCCCCAGTTGGGATAGATATAGATATAGATATATAGATATATAGATATCGATATAGATATATAGATATAGATATATAGATATAGATATAGATATCGATATAGATATATAGATATAGATATATAGATATAGATATGCATTACAGCAGTCATGACTTATTATGCATGATGCTGTTTATCCTCCAGTCGGGCCGCGTGGAGCGCGGGAGGCGGGCAGCGTATCCCTCGTGGTGCCAGCGTCATGTGACCCGGCCGTGAGTCCCGCTGATATATGGGGCAGTCACCGCTATAAAAGGCGGTGTATATCTTTAGCGCGGGGGGCTATATTCCTATTATTCTTGACATATCCCAGAGCCTCGCATTTATGGTGTAATGATGTGGGTAATAGGGCGCGCGTGTTAACAGGGAGCCGGACGAGAGGACCCTGACGGGTGCGCGCGCTCTCCTCCGGAGGCGGCGTGGTGGCGGTGGTGGTGGTGACCCGGCGGCAGTGGCGGCGGGAGGAGGAGGTGACCGGGCCCGTCCCTGACCTCCTGAAGAGCCCTTGGGTCGGGGGGAGCTTATGTTGTCGGCGGGGCTGGTGACAGCAGCCCCGCCATTGTGTTAATTATTGCGAGGGAATCCAGGGGGCGCAGATAATGCCGAATGCACTGCTCGGTCTGGTTTGTTTCCCTTGTCAGTGGAGTGAGTAATTGGGAGTGCTGACCATATTAGACGCGGAGAATTTCCAAAAGATACGACTCGAACAGTGGCAACACACACACACACACAAAAAAAGTAGGGGTTCGCAAATTAAAAGCTTAATGTCTGAGAATTTCAAATCAGCGCGGAATAATGCGCCGGCTTCTCTGTCTGCCAAGGGAATTTACTGAAGTTTAACTCCCATCCCGACGACGCTGATTCTGATTCACAGTCAGACTCCGTCCGCTTCTGGAATATGATTCTAAATTGGGGGGGGGGGGTCTGCTCGGTATTTATTACTTTGTATTTGTCAGGGAGGGGGGGGGGATATATTTTGGATGAAATCACACACGATTTGCAAGATCTCTAATGACACCGTGCAACCACAGACACACCGCATTTGCTTTTCAGATGGGTATTACTGTTTTTTAAAGCTCAAGAAAACTGATGCAATTTGGAATGGTGGTGGTGGTGGTGGTGGGGGGGGGTCTGAGAGGAGGACGGGGGGGGGGGATTCTAATACAATGGGGCTCATCTTGCGATTCTCCCAAGGAATAACTATCAGTCCTGCTACAGCAGCTTCAGCCTCCCTAGGTGACCGCGCCACTGAGCCCGGGCTCGCTCCATCGCACCCCACTCCACGCCTGCTGCCACCCTGAAGGTAGATGCATCACGCTGGGGAGACTGCGCAACAGCAACCCACCCCCACCCTCACCCCCCCCCCACACACACACTCCTTTTTCCCCTCTGCCCCCCCCCTCCACACATACACCTCTGCAGTCACTCTGCCCCCCCCCCTCACCCCACCACCAGCACCACCAGCACTCTTACGGGTCCCCACCACAACCCTGGTCCCAACAGCCCAGACCCTCCCTCAGGTGAGCCGCAGTACCACTTCCGTCTCTCTTCCCACCTCAACCGCGCTTGTTCTATCCTTTGTCATTTGAGAATGCCACGCGGGCGCGCGCGCGCACGCGCGCGCACACACACTCCTGTGTTCAGTCTGGAGGGGACACCGCCTGTTCCTCTCCGCTCACCTCCCGGCTGCTGACTGGCTCTCTGAGCCGTGTCTGTGGTGGCTGCGCCATGTGTGAGGATCTGGGGGGGGGGGGGGGGGGTTCGAGCAGCAGGCCTCCCGTACTCCCACAATGGCAAATATATGAGCACTCCCGTTCAGCGTACACCGCAGGGGGTCTCATGAATCATCTGTGACTAACTTTGAACCCAAGTGACGGGCGCGCTCCCGCCGCCGCCGCCCGTGTTAGTACACGTGGTAGCGTCAAGCCGGCGCTGACGTCATGGCGGACTTCCGTCTGCCGAGATTTCCCATTGCATCACCGCCAAGGACGAGCGTCCGTTGCAGAAACGCCACCTTGGCACCCCTAAGACCACCCCTCTCACTGGTCGCCTCACCTGTTTAACCGAACCAGCCAAACCCTGTCGTGCCTTGGGGAATAAACCTGCTTTTTTTGGGGGTGGGGGGGGTGGGGTGGGGGGGCTGATGAACTGGTAAAACTTATCGTCAGGGACAGCAGACGTACCAGTTATCTGGGCTGCAGGCTTGGCGTCCCCAGAACACGGCGACTGTCTCTGCTGTAGACAAATCCGCAGCAATCACGTCTCTAATACTGTCTCCTACAAATGACTGTTACCCCCCCCCCACCATACTCTTACACAATAGGGCAAAGCAGATGTTAAATCACAGCAAAACTCCTTCTGCAGATAGGCAGCGGGGGGGGGGGTTAAGATTATATTTCCTTATGGGCATAATTCGAGTATTTGCTGAAAAGTCCAAGATAAACTCGCTTTCATGGACTCAGAGGTTGTTTTTTTTTAGACAGATCTCATCACACACCATATAGTCCCCGCAACATCAGTTTTTCAGGATTTCCAATCAGGGAAAAAAAAGGGGGGGGGTCTTAAACCCCCCCCCCCAAAAAAATACTTCCAGAAATGGATAAATTAGAATTTTCACTTTAAAGGTTTCCATACTGTATACCGCAGCACACTTAGTTAACACAATATTTTTACAAACAAGATGGTATCGGCCTCTCCATGATATTAATATGATATGTTCTGTGATCTGTAAACAGCTGGTTATCTTGCTTTTCCACGATAAGGAAAAGTGCTGAGGATTTCCGCTCGCTGAGCACATTTGGGCTGAATCTTTCACACGTCACAAATTGCAGATGGGAAGCAGTGATCTTGAACAGCCGATCACATTTCCGTGACCATCTGACACCTTCCATTTAGGAAAATAATACTTTCTATCTTAGCATACCCTCTGCAGCAGCCAGCACGGGGAATTATCCCTGGTACCCTTTGCTATTCAGAAACTTGCGAGCCTCTCCTTGCTTTGTCTCGTGGAATTGATTAGACTGAACGCTTTGATCTGTTATTCCAGCCTACGATAATCCGCGCGGCGCGTGGTGATATTTTGCCATCTTCTGTACCGTTATTGATTGGCCCCATGCCGCCATGTTGGCCCAATTGGTGAGGCCGAAGGCAGGGATGTAAGTTGTACGGGAGGTCATTAGCGCGGGATTCGGGTGCGGAGGCTGCGGTGACCGATGTGCGCATTGAATGGCCGATGTCTGGACCGCCGGGGGGGGGGTCGGGGGTCGGGGGGGGGGGCAGCCGGGCTGCTTTTCAAATGTAGTCACATGTTTAAACCCGTAGACTCTCACGTAGCCTGCATTGATGCTCCGACGGCCCCACCCCCACTTCATTTCCACAGCTATTCATTTTCCATTTCCAGTTATGATTCATGTTTGGGGAAATTAAAAACAACAAACTGCACGTCTTTCCTCTTGGAGGTGTGATGTGGTATGTGTGTAGCATGACAGATAAATATGAGTTGGGTTAACTGGTACAGAGAGTTGTAAATCACTGTAGTGTGATTCTTTGTCTCAAAGGGTTTAATTAGTCTAGAAATTCTTCTCTTATCTGATGACCCCCCCCCTCCCTCCCTCTCCACACTGCAACAACCTAACACCATAAACGCCCTGCAATTTTGAAGACCAGTGGCCTCAGGAGACCGAGTTGCTACAAAGAGCCGAAAGAGTTGGAAACGGTCATTTCATTGCGTTGGAATAGCTCGCTGGAGACGTGGGTAATGTAGTGCTAATGGACTTCTGGCAAAGACAACAGCACGTGATCAGCCTGAAATACTGTAAGGTAACGCATCACCCCGCAGTCCTACGGATGTGCGCCGAACACACTGCGGGCCAACAACAAAGCGTGTTTTTAGGCGACAAATCGACATTAATTCTTCCTCAGGTCACGACCCAGCGCACAAACTGGTCTAGTGCGCACAGGTCTTCTCATCCAAATGATACTGAAGCGAATTCAGGGGGCAAGTGAATTCAGGGAATCGCTACATTGGTCTCACCATCCCACTTCAGACACAAACGTAGCGAATTCAGGGGGCAGCCGGGAACCCGCCGCAGCCGGGACGCGAACCTAAGTCGCCCGTGGTCCCCCTGAATTCGCTACATCGGCATCCCGGCAGCGGCGGATTCCCGGCTGCCCCCCGAATTCGCTACATTGGTGTCACCATCCCACTTCCGACACCAACTTAGCGAATTCAGGGGGCAGCCGGGACACCAATGTAGCGAATTCAGGGGGCAGCTGGGAACCCGCCGCAGCCGGGATGCGAAACCTGGTCGCCCATACCACGGGCAACTGTGCTAACCAGTCAAGTAAAGAGTCCGCCTCGTTAGCCAGTCATCCGTGGTCGTTACACTACCCCCCTCCCGCTTATGAGACATACCAGTTCCCTCATGCCTTTGGGCGCACGCGCTTCCCGATGGCCTCACGGGTCCCCGGCCACCCGCTGAATTCGCTACATTGGTGTCAGAAGTGGGATGGTGAGTGAGACCCTGAGGTTATCGGAGGTGCGTAACGACCACGGATAACTACACTCGCGAGCCCTTGGCTAACGGGTCGGACCCTTCAGTTGACTGGTTAGGCGCGGTCGGGTTCGCGTCCCGGCTGCGGCGGTTCGCGGCTGCTTCCTGAGTTTGCTACAATATGTTGTCTCTGCGTGTGCGTGTGCTTCTGCTGAGAGGGCTCCGCACTTGTCAAGTAGTCAGCCATCAAAAGGCTCTGTCTTATAAGCGGCACCTGCGTGTGTGTGTGTGTGTGTGTGTGTGTGTGTGTGTGTGTGTGTGTGTGTGTGTGTGTGTGTGGCCATGATGGCGGCGTGGTGTTGCTGTGTTTCATAGTACATGAACAAACCCATTTATTCCTATCTGTCATTTCATAACTTGTGAGGTATCTGTCACTTCTGGTCCCACGGGAGCCCCGTATGTAGGTTTTTGCTCCAATTGAGCTCTTTATTTAATTGACAGTTCACTCTATCCTAATAAGTCATTCTTAACAGATTTGGATTGGATTTGCTTGGGTGTCATCCAGCTTTGTTTGGGGGAGAGGAGTAGTATGTCAACCTGTAGCCTCCCCCCGGCGTAACCCAGCGGAGGAAACGCGTCATTTCCAATGACTACATGGACACTTTGCAAGGAAATCTTCTGTTTTAAACGACCCTGATCCGCATATCCCCCCCCCCCCAAAAAACTGATGATTTTATCCCCAAAATTGATCCATTTTGTATGCATACGTCTCTCAATAGCTGACAGTATCCCGTAATTAGGTCTACTTTCCTACTAGCAATTATTTCGCATGATTAGGTGCCATTTTGTGGATATTATAGATTGGGATTCTTCAAAATAATTGAGTTGATTCCACTTTGTCATGCTTAAAAATGGCATATTGCTGCAACAGCTTTCGGAAACCTCGAACAGGACCGCGACAGACTCCAAGACAAGACGGGCTAGACCGCCAAAAAGCCCGTGCGCGGCTTCAGCGGATGACTCTAGTGCGCGTTAAACACCCCGTATCGGGTGGTGGGGACGCAGGACTCGGACGCTGCGCGAGTCGAGCTCGTGACGCTCGTGACTTGTAGTTTTAGTTTGGGCAAGTTTGTGATTGGGGTGCCGCTTAATGAACGTGGGCTCAAATGGCAGACTATGGCAGAAAGGTCGTTGTCATAGCTGGTTCAAAGGAGTCGTGTGACTGTGTGGTTGGAGGTGGTGGTGGTGGGTGAGGGTGGGGGTAAATATCCAAACACAAGCTTGGGGGGACATATGGGCTCTGGTTTGTGTCTTATACAGTAGTCCGCATACTGTGAATTCACCCTAGGGTCTACGACAGGTGCGTCCACATACAGTGTTCTGCAGGTCTGCAGGCCGGACCCTGTGGGGTATGTGGTGTTGGGTCTGTGTTCCGAAGGCCCGCAGCTAGGCCGCGGGCAAGGAAACCACAAGGACATGATCCCGTAGCAGCGGGACAAACGCTTGTCTGTGCCCTTATCGCCACCACATCCCGCGCACGGGGTCAGGAATCGAGCCCATTATCACGTGCAGTGGGTGGGCCGCGTTGTGCCACGGCTTGACATGCTGCGTGGCGTGGGAGTGGGGGGGTGGGGGGGCAAACATGACGCTCGCCACGAGTCCGGTCAACAGGATCCGTGCTGGGCGTGCGTCACGATGTATGCACTTTAAACGACTGGGATGCAAAAACATCAATTTGTACAGAGCACCTTCTTCTTCTTCCTCTTCTTCCCCTTCTTCTTCTTCTTCTTCTTCTTCTTCTTCTTCTTTTTTTTTGAAGGACTATAGCGGCTCAGAATGAGATGAGGGGTTATTTTGGCGATGGAGATTAAGGCAGGGGCTTTTTGTCATTTGTGCGAGACAAGCCATTCATCCATCCAGTTCACAGCCAAAAAAAGGCTGGTCCCAGAAATTAGCAGTTTCAGCTCAGCAGCAAAGTCGTCGGGCTGTGAAGGCAGAGAGAAATTGACTAATTAGCAATGCGCACTAAAACTTGACGGTTCTCTCCATAACAGCGAGGGGAAAGACTCGCTTTTTTCCTCCCTCTCTCTCTCTCCCTCTCTCTCTCCCTCTCTCTCTCTCCCCCCTTTTCTCTTCTCTTTCTTCCATAGATGTTTGAAATCGCAGTCATTTACGCTCGACAGTTTTTACAATAGCCTTGAGCCATAATTTTGCGAGTCTCTCCAGCATCCATACCCCTGCATGGTCTCTCTTCACCGGCCATGCACGACCGTTTCTCTCCCCAACCGTGGATTTCCTATTACTCTCGTTACGACTCACTGAGCCCCAGGCCCAAGGATAATGATGTGTTGTTTCTTGGTAGCATAATTTGTCACACGTATATTTCTTCTTCTTCTTCTCTTGCAGAAAGCACAGCTCCCCTCTCACACACACTCTCTCACACACTTCTTCTTCTTCTTCTTGTTAATTCGGAAGAACAAATGATCAACGTCAACAAATAACGTGCAAATAGTGACTTTAGGAGTTGGAGGATCCAATGGTTGTGCTGAGGCGCCGGCGGTAGACTTTAAAAAAAAAAAAAGGAAGGAAGGAAGGAAGGAAAAAAAAAAGAAAAAAGAGAAAAGAAAGAAAGAAAGAGGAAATTTTCTTAAAAAAAAAAAAAAAAAAGAGAGAGAGAGAGAGAGAAGGAGAACAAAGGAAATCCAAGTGAGATTATTTGGGGGAGCGCGAGAAGCCTTACTTTTTCTGCTTTTTTTGGGGTTCCGGAGGCTGGAGTCAGGTAAGTTTGGCTCGATGGCTGGGCGAGCCGCCCGCATCGTTTAGTTGCGACGGGGCGCTTTTAAAAGAGGCTTGGCGACGACGACACGGGACGCCCGGCGTCTGCTCCGCCACATGCCGTGCCCGGCGCGGAGAGACACAGCTCCGGCTCCGGCTCCGGCTCCGGCTCCGGCTCCGGCTCCGGCTCCGGCTCCGGCTCCGGCTCCGGCTCCGGCGCCCGCGACAGCCCGCTTTACGCACGGCACCACGCCGGTCTCAACCCCACGCCGGGCGCGTTCCCCGGGATCGCCGTCCATACTCACGTCCGTCTCGAGCCGGGGCTCGGGCAAACGAGAAGGCGTCCGCGCCGGGATGACATGACATGAGATGGGGATGAGATGGGGATGAGATGAGATAGCACGAGGTGGGATGAGATGGGGATGACGGCTGTAAGACAAACTAATTGCTTTTGTACGAGTCCGTGCGTAAATCTGTGCAATGTGTAATGTCCTCATTGTGTGTGTGCGCGTGTGTGTGTGTGTGTGTGCGCGCGTGTGGGGAGGGTGGTGGTGGTGGTGGTGGGGGGTGGGGGGTGGTTGTGGTGGTGGTGGTGGGGGGGATGCAAACAAGATAAGAGAGCGATAAGTGTAAGCGGGATGCTCCATGTTATCCCTGCACCGCACAGCCTCGTCTTTCCCCTGCCTCGTCCGACAACTTGGGCTGCGTGACTCCGCGAGGGGGGGAAACAGCGCCGCAGCGTCTCCGACCCCGGCTGTATACACATATATCTATATATCTATATATCTATAGATATATAGATATATAGATCCATGATTCGGTCTCGAGAGAAATGACTAAGAGCGACGTACTGCTGGAACTACTGCGATTTCGTTTGTTGCTTTACGACCTGAGCTCAAAAGTTGAAGTCGACTGAGCCCCATATGGATGGATGGATGGATGGATGGATGGATGGATGGGTGGATGGGTGGGTGGTGGTGGTGGTGGTGGGGGGGGGGATCACGCCGGCTGGCACGGCATGATGGTTATCCCCACTTGGAATTGGATGGGCGACGTAGTCGGTGTTGTAGTACGAGGATGACTTGTTTAGAGAGCAAAAGATAATCATTGTTTCTGTTATTGCGGCGACTGAACGACGCGTTTCCCTGCCGCGTGCTGATAGGCGGGCTGAGGTAAATGGCTTGCGTGGTTTATGTGTTGCCTAGGTGGCGTCTGCTGTCAGAAAGTCATGTCCAGATCGGGTGACAGAACGTCCACCTTTGACCCAACACACAGCGACACCCTGCTGCACGGGCTCAACCTCTTGTGGAGGAAGCAGCTTTTCTGTGATGTGACTCTCACCGCCCAGGGACAGCAGTTCCACTGCCACAAAGCGGTCCTGGCGTCCTGCTCCCAGTACTTCAGATCCCTCTTCTCCTCTCACAACGCCATCAACCACGAGGGCGGCAAAGGGGACCAGGGCAGCAGCGGAACGCCCTCATCCTCCCCCGACGACAAGCTGGTGACCACCACCACCAGGCCCATCAACAACCTGGTGCTCCAGGGCTGCTCCTCCATCGGACTACGGTTAGTGCTGGAGTACCTGTACACTGCCAACGTGACTCTTTCCCTGGACACGGTGGAAGAGGTCCTCTCGGTCAGCAAGATCCTCAACATCCCCCAGATCACCAAGCTCAGCGTGCAGTTCCTGAACGACCAGATCTCCGTGCAGAACTACAAGCAGATCTGCAAGATCGCCGCGCTCCACGGGCTGGATGAGACCAAGAAGCTGGCCAACAAGTACCTGGTGGAGGACGTGCTGCTGCTGAACTTTGAGGAGATGTGCGCCATGTTGGATGCGCTGCCGCCCCCGGTGGAGTCGGAGCTAGCCCTCTTCCAGATGTCAGTCCTCTGGCTGGAGCACGACAGGGAGACTCGCATGCACTACGCCCCGGACCTTATGAAGAGGCTGCGCTTCGCCCTCATACCTGCCCCTGAGCTGGTTGAGAGGGTGCAGTCTGTTGACTTCATGAGGAGTGACCCGGTGTGCCAGAAACTGCTCCTGGATGCCATGAACTACCACCTGATGCCCTTCCGGCAGCACTGCAGGCAGACAATGTCCAGCAGGTGAGGAGGAGACGCACCGCTCACACAGACACACAAATAGCCAAACACAAACACACGCACCCACGTGCACAGGCCCGGGTGCAGCTGTGTACACATACAAACACTGACACACACTCTTAGACTTGAGTGCATGCTCACACACCTGCCGTACACACCCATGCACCCACCAGGGGGCCGTTTGAGAGTAGACGAAGGGAGATTAGATGCATCCTTCTTGTTGAATTTTGGCAAATTGTCCTCTGATTACACTGGTCTTCCTATGTGCGTTCTTACAAACACATCAACTGTCAGCCAGAATGGGATGTAGGGCAGGAGGCTCAGCCAGAGTGGCGTGGGGCCACACCAACACAGGCGGTCAGGGGGCAAGAGTTCTGAAGTATGTTATAAGGCGGTACGCTGTCCCCCACATAGTTGTGTGATGCTACGAACGTATCCACGATGCACAAATCCGTTGTAATTAGTGAAGACGTGAAAGACTCGTGCAAATAATTCAAGATACCATCAGACGACTTGCCGTTACACACGCCTAGTTATTGCACAATGATTGATAATGACACCCCCCCAAAACTGCTGCAGGTGCTTGCTGGTGCAACATAACATGTGATTCGGTACTTCTCAGAGGACAATTGTACTGTATTTTAGACACTTAAGGGGTTGACGTCCAATTGGGGATGATCGGGTACTGCTCCTCCCCCGGGGCATAGGTGCATCCGTCTCGTCCTCACAAATTATTGGCCAAGCTGCATACAGCCTGCGTCTGCATTCAGAACTATTAAGAGGCAGGTGTGGGCAGAGAGACGATTGACTGATGACGGTGCTGTCGGATGCAGTTTACAGAGCCATGTGCATTTGGACAGGGGACACTGAGGTGAAACTGCACATCTTTTTTTGGACGTCTTCTTCGTAAAAGGCGTAGAAATAGAGCGGCGTGGCAGTACAGGCGCTAAGTCGTTAGCATCGTAACAGTGATCCGTAACTGCACGCGAGTGTTTTGCAGACAGGATCTGAAGGTGTAGGCCAAAATTTGGAGCTGTGCTTCGTCCCAACAACACATCTCATTCTCACACATGGGCCCGGATGAGCGAAGAATCAGGACTCTTCACAATTAGTTTCACATGCCACTGTTTCTCTCCTCTCAATTAATCACCATTATCTATGTCCAGGGGCCCATTTGCATATCAATAACCCCATAACACTCCGGAGTGGGCCAGTAGCAGAGAGGATGCTCTGGTGGTGGTGGTGGTGGGGGGGTAAATAAGCCAAGCATTAAAAAAAAAAAATTGGGGGGGAAAAAAATGGACAAAGCGCGCCTCCATATAAAGGCCAATTGCTCTTAATATTTTACTGCGTATTGTGATTAATTGGTGAGTATTCAGATTGGTGTTAGAATTCACTCGGCGCTAGATCATGTTCATTACTGTACAGTACTGTGTGTGAGTGTGCGTGTGCATGCATGTGTGTGCATGTGCGTGCATGTGCGTGCACGTGCGTGCATGTGCGTGCACGTGCATCTGAGGTCATATTTCATAAACAAATGGCTGGAAATAACTCACGACTGGCTGCCAGATGCCACATGAATCACAATAGCCAACGGAAGGGAGACGTTTTATGGGCAAGTTCGCGCGCTCGATTGTGCCTTTAGCCTCCAGCATGGCACCCTGCAGAACCGTCCTGGCTTCACAGCTAATTGAAAAGATATCTTTAGAGGACAATAACCGTTCGGTAACCATTGAGAGGAATACGTAGGCCGTGGAGCGGTTGTTGTTGAACGAGATAAACTCGGTCATATTAGCCGTCTCTGCTCTAACGAGTATGCAGACTGAAGGCATTCATCTTTCATTCACACAGCACCCACCCACCCACCCCCTCCCCCGTGTGTCTCTCGGTCCCCCCCCCCCCATTCATGGACTGTATGCGAGTGGACCGAGCTTACGTTTCTCCTGCAGGTGATTTATGTCATGTCTCGGTACCTGTTCTGCCCATTGTTGCCCTGCCCTCGCCCGCTCACCCGCTCCTCTGACACCACAGAATCCGTTCCAATAAGAGAATGCTGCTACTGGTGGGTGGTTTGCCTCCTGGACCCGACCGTCTCCCCAGTAACCTGGTCCAGTACTATGACGACGAGAAAAAGACATGGAAGATCCTCACAAGTGAGTAGCAAGACCCTACTTTCTCCCCTTTTCTTTAACCCCGGCCAACTCCTCTTGGCCTCTTTCCTTATTTTCTACGATGACACATGGCTGTTCCTACGGATGGCTTTAGAACGGGTTGGTTTCCACAGCAAACGAGGGGAAGGAGTTCCCTAAATCCTCGATGTAACGATGTATCACCATCACCTTTAATAGAGGTTTCCAATCAGAGCGTGACCTCGCATCGCCGCGGCGTGGCAGGTTGCGCGTGAGATCAGTCACTTATTCCCTATCATGTTGCACCGTGGGGCCGTTTGAGCACCGAGGTGTTAACGACATACATGTCACCTCGTTAATTCCCAAAGGTAGTGTGGTAGTGTACACTCAGCTGACCGGTGCGCAGTGTTGGGTTATCCGGTGCAGACCACTAAACACGGCGTAGGTATGCTGATGACACTGGACTCTATATTGATCTCGAGTTCATGGCAAATGGAAAAGAAACACGCAACGACGGCGAAATTCTGCAGCAACAACTTCTTTTACCAGGTGATATGAAGAACTACAAGCAAACACGGACACATAGCTCACACTGAGCAAGCGCTAAAATTAAAATCTCTAAATCGGCGGCCCGTAACCCACAGGGCCCCAAAGGGTTTGACGGCAGAGCGTGGTTGTTGTTGTGTATCATGACAGGAATTTGAATGGTATGCGTCATAAAGCAGCAGACATCGTCATAGATACGTTCATAATGCTACCATTTGACAAAAAAAAACCCCAACAAGAAAGACCCATCCTGCAGCACCTGCTCCCGGTCAATGGTCCCGCGCTCCCCATTTGACCTTTTGAGGAGCGCCGCCACAGTTTTGCCGTATTGCAAAGGTCAGACGGGCGCTAACAGGGCACCTTATTTGTCCTGTGCATCGTTAGCGGCCATATTGAGTTTTTGTCCCTCGTTTCGGCCGGGGCCATACTTCAGCCACAGCCCTCCATCTGTACATATTAGCCGCGGGTCCGCGTGCTGGCAGCTTGACCCTTCGCCCTCTCCATCCTCACCCTCCGCCTGTCGCGGGAGGCGCCGTGGGCCCCGGGAGGACGTGTCTCGCGTCGCCTCTTATCGCTCCAGACACAAATATCCCTTAGTGAAAACACATTAGCGCCTTCCACAGCTCAATAGAGACCTTTTATGTATGAAATTGTAGACAAGACGGGACAGGGTTTATTTCTGCTCGGGGATCACGCGATTCTTGGCAGCCGTCCGATCTTCTGCCTCAGACGCGTCCAGAAGTCAGCGGGCCGCGCGCCCCGTAAAAGGGGGGGGGGTTCACGATACACCACAGCCTTTCAGGTTGTCATTTTCTGGTTAAAGCCACACACACACGCGTGGGGACAAACTGCAACAAGCAAAAGGTCAACAGGGATTTCCATCACTCAGAAGCTAAAAAGTTAACACTCAAATGGCCCGTGGCCGAGTGGAAGGACAAAACTGCAAAATCATCCCCTCAACACATCAGTGACCGCCTGATGTAGCTTCCACACAATGGATGTGGAATAGAAGATTATTAACATTCAATCATAACTTTTCAATGAGGCGAAGCCTGAGAGGGGGCAGACTTTGATTAAGACATTCATCAACGCAATTTAGGATGAATCTGATCCCTCTTGTCGTGTCAGATATCTGCCGCCTGGCGATTCCGAGTGTGAAGTTTGCCATCTAGTGTGCCCACAGCGGCACGAAGCGGCGCAGGACAAAAGACCAGTGACAGGCTCAGCCACACACAAACATCCACAGACAGGCAGGCAGACAGGCAGACAGGCAGGCAGACAGGCAGGCAGACAGACAGGCAGACAAGCAGGCAGACAAGCAGACAGGCAGACAGACAGGCAGGCAGGCAGGCAGGCAGGCAGGCAGACAGACAGACAGACAGACAGGCAGGCAGGCAGACAGACAGGCAGACAGACAGGCAGACAGGCAGGCAGACAGGCAGGCAGACAGACAGGCAGACAGACAGACAGACAGACAGGCAGGGAGACAGACAGGCAGGCAGGCAGACAGGCAGACAGGCAGACAGACAGGCAGACAGGCAGGCAGACAGACAGGCAGGCAGACAGACAGGCAGACAGACAGACAGACAGACAGACAGGCAGGCAGACAGGCAGACAGACAGACAGACAGACAGATTGACAGACAGGCAGACAGGTAGACAGACAGGTAGACAGACAGGTAGACAGGCAGACAGACAGACAACACTGGACTGGTCCTTCTGAGAAACCGACCTCACATGAGAACGCCACACTTGTTATAACGGGCCTGGTCTACTGTAAACGTGCTGTAGGACAAAGGGATGCAGCCCGCTGGGATGCGGCGGCGTTAAGGAAGCAGCAGGGTGGGGTGTGTGTGTGTGTGGGTGGGGGGGGGGGGGTGTCAGAGCGGGAGCAGCAGTGGTGCATTAGCTGTGGAGTCATTCAACCGACCCCCGGCCGTGCATCTATGCAGAGGTTTCTGACTCCCTCTAGTGAGCCCGCAAGCTCACTGTAACAGCCCAGAGATGGCCTCCATCTCCTGCAGCCGTGGGAGGACGTGCTCACACCCTCCCCTCCCACGTCTGAAACTGCACACACACACACACACACACACACACACACACACACACACACACACACACACACATATATATATATATATACACACACACACACACACACACACATATATATATACATACACACACATATATATATACATTATATATATGTGTGTATATATATATACATATATACGCACACACACACACATATACACACACACACATATATATATATATATATATACACACACACATACACACAAACACACACATATGTATGTATGTATATATACATACATACACACACACATATATATACACACACACACTTATATATATATATACACACACACACTTATATATATACATATATACACACACACACACTTATATATACACACACACACTTATATATATATATATACACACATATATACATACACACACACACACCAACACACATATATATATATATACACACACACACACACACACACACACACATATATATATATATACATATATACATATATATATATATATACATATATATATACACACCCCTCTCACCCCTAGTTAGTAGGGGTGGGTGGGTGGGGGATAAATTGCATGCACACGTTGGGATGATCCTTCATTTGCCCCCTACAGTGTTGCAGACTGTAGGGGGCAAACAAAGCGGACACAGCCTGTTTTGTGTGGATGCACAGGACTATAGTAAGAGCAGCCCAGGTTACTACACCGGGGCGGGGTTAGTCTAAGCTGGGTGGTGCCAATTAGCCCCCTGCTCACCTGTATCACAGGAACCTCAGCACTGTTAAGGGAAATGCACGCGGGTCCTCCCACAATGCAGAGTCCCCCCCCCCCCCCGCCTCCATCTACCCGCTGTAGCCGGCGACACACTGTAAGGTAATAATCTTCTCTCCACGTCGGTATAAGATTGGGTTTTAGTATGAGCCCAAGTCACTAGACATCAAATAAGAAGCCGCCCATCCGTGTCCCATATACTGCTGACTGAGTGATAATGTAAATAGCATGTAGGGAAATCTGCCAGTCATTCTGAGCTACTCTTTGAGGTGCACTGGAGGCAGGCAACCTAATCCCCTCTTTCAAGATAAAGCTGTGTTTAGTGTATGTAGTACGAGTACCTACCTTAGCCCCCCCCCCAACCCCCACTCCCCACCCCCCTACCCACTCCCACCGAGGACCTCCACATGTCAGCCAGCGCGAGAGAGACTCGGGGAGAGGCCAATTGGAAAGAAATGAGATTCAAGGCTGTCTAATTTTGCAGAAACTGTGATCCATCAGGCGGTGGGGAGGTGACAGTGGAGATGACTGATGGAGACAGACAGTTGGGCTTTAACATTCCACTGATTTGTGCTCAAAAGGCTCCGGGCCCGGGATTTATTGAGTGAACACGATCATGTTCATTATGACTGTCACCTAAGACCATTCCTCTACATCTTACTGGGGTCACTTTAGCAGGAGGGCGATTCGGGGGGGGGGGGAGACTATACAACAAAGATAAACACAAGGGGAAAAACCTCCACAAGGGTTCCCCTGTCGGTCTGCAGGCTGGCTGCTGGCTGTCTCGCTCACCGTCTAATGAAGGCCCATGCCCTGTTATATTATAGTTACCGCCATATCTCATAGACCGGACCTGCTCTGTGGTGCACTGAGCTCCTCTGGCACGCTCTGATGATACATAGAGAGATAGATAGATAGATAGATAGATAGACAGACGGGTATACAGACAGACAGACAGACAGACAGACAGACAGACAGACAGACAGACAGACAGACAGACAGACAGACAGACAGACAGACAGACAGACAGACAGACAGACAGACAGACAGACAGACAGACAGACAGACAGATAGATAGATAGATAGATAGATAGATAGATAGATAGATAGATAGATAGATAGATAGATAGATAGATAGATAGATAGATAGATAGATAGATAGATAGATAGATAGATAGATAGATAGATAGATAGATAGATAGATAGATAGATAGACAGACAGACAGATGACAGCACAACACATATCCCACCCCTCAGTCTAAATGACGCCTCATCTTTGTTAAATGAATGGAGCTAACAGTGTTTGGTGCTCTATATAGCCTGTGTGGGCAACTACCCAGTGTAACTCTCTAACCTCTCCCTCTTCCTCTCCCTCTTCCTCCCGCCTTCAGAGCTGTAACAATGTTTCACACAGTGGAAGTGTGTGAAACATTGTTACAGCTGATAAAAGACTGGAAGTTATTCCAACACTGGACCAGAATATAAAGCTCCAGGCAGCTTACTGCTGCAAATGTGTGTGATGCCTGCTAACTCTCACCCCAGCTCTCTTTCTTTCTTTGTTCTGTTCTTTTTATTTGTTTGTTTGTTTGTTTCTTTATTTATTTCATCCATTCTTTCTCTTTGTTTGTTTGTTTGTTTGTTTATTTCACCCATCTTTCTCTTTGTTTGTTTATTTATTTTATCCATTCTTTCTGTCTTTGTTTGTTTGTTTGTTTCTTTCTTTCTTTCTTTCATCATTTCTCTCTCTTTTTTGTTTGTTTGTTCTATTCTTTTTATTTCTGTTTGTTGGTTTCATTCTCTCTCGCTCTCTTTCTTTGTTTCTTTTGTATTATCTATCTATCTATCTATCTATCTATCTATCTATCTATCCATCTATCCATCTATCTATCTATCTATCTATCTACTAGTGATACGTGGGTCAGGGTCTTCTAATACCTGTACCTACCCAATCTGTTATTAGAGCCAACCCTCACAACCCGACCTGCTAAAAGATGCATTAATTAACCACCTGAACCGACCCACAAACCTCCACATGTAGTCCAGGCTGCAGCAAACCTCCACATGTAGTCCAGGCTGCAGCAAACCTCCACATGTAGTCCAGGCTACATCAAACCTCCACATGTAGTCCAGGCTACATCAAACCTCCACATGTAGTCCAGGCTGCAGCAAACCTCCACATGTAGTCCAGGCTGCAGCAAACCTCCACATGTAGTCCAGGCTGCAGCAAACCTTCACATGTAGTCCAGGCTACATCAAACCTCCACATGTAGTCCAGGCTGCAGCAAACCTCCACATGTAGTCCAGGCTACATCAAACCTCCACATGTAGTCCAGGCTGCAGCAAACCTTCACATGTAGTCCAGGCTACATCAAACCTCCACATGTAGTCCAGGCTACATCAAACCTCCACATGTAGTCCAGGCTACATCAAACCTCCACATATAGTCCAGGCTACATCAAACCTCCACATGTAGTCCAGGCTGCAGCAAACCTCCACATGTAGTCCAGGCTGCAGCAAACCTCCACATGTAGCCCAGGCTACATCAAACCTCCACATGTAGTCCAGGCTGCAGCAAACCTCCACATGTAGCCCAGGCTGCATCAAACCTCCACATGTAGTCCAGGCTACAGCAAACCTCCACATGTAGTCCAGGCTACAGCAAACCTCCACATGTAGTCCAGGCTACATCGAACCTCCACATGTAGTCCAGGCTACATCGAACCTCCACATGTAGTCCAGGCTACATCAAACCTCCACATGTAGTCCAGGCTGCAGCAAACCTCCACATGTAGTCCAGGCTACATCAAACCTCCACATGTAGTCCAGGCTACATCAAACCTCCACATGTAGTCCAGGCTGCAGCAAACCTCCACATGTAGTCCAGGCTACATCAAACCTCCACATGTAGTCCAGGCTACATCAAACCTCCACATGTAGTCCAGGCTGCAGCAAACCTCCACATGTAGTCCAGGCTGCAGCAAACCTCCACATGTAGTCCAGGCTACAGCAAACCTCCACATGTAGTCCAGGCTGCAGCAAACCTTCACATGTAGTCCAGGCTACATCAAGCCTCCACATGTAGTCCAGGCTGCAGCATACCTCCACATGTAGTCCAGGCTACAGCAAACCTCCACATGTAGTCCAGGCTACAGCAAACCTCCACATGTAGTCCAGGCTACAGCAAACCTCCACATGTAGTCCAGGCTACATCAAACCTCCACATGTAGTCCAGGCTGCAGCAAACCTCCACATGTAGTCCAGGCTACATCAAACCTCCACATGTAGTCCAGGCTGCAGCAAACCTTCACATGTAGTCCAGGCTACATCAAACCTCCACATGTAGTCCAGGTTACAGCAAACCTCCACATGTAGTCCAGGCTACATCAAACCTCCACATATAGTCCAGGCTACATCAAACCTCCACATGTAGTCCAGGCTGCAGCAAACCTCCACATATAGTCCAGGCTACATCGAACCTCCACATGTAGTCCAGGCTACATCAAACCTCCACATGTAATCCAGGCTGCAGCAAACCTCCACATGTAGTCCAGGCTACAGCAAACCTCCACATGTAGTCCAGGCTACATCGAACCTCCACATGTAGTCCAGGCTACAGCAAACCTCCACATGTAGTCCAGGCTACAGCAAACCGCCACATGTAGTCCAGGCTACATCGAACCTCCACATGTAGTCCAGGCTACATCGAACCTCCACATGTAGTCCAGGCTACATCAAACCTCCACATGTAGTCCAGGCTGCAGCAAACCTCCACATGTAGTCCAGGCTGCAGCAAACCTCCACATGTAGTCCAGGCTACATCGAACCTCCACATGTAGTCCAGGCTACATCAAACCTCCACATGTAGTCCAGGCTACATCAAACCTCCACATGTAGTCCAGGCTGCAGCAAACCTTCACATGTAGTCCAGGCTACATCAAACCTCCACATGTAGTCCAGGTTACAGCAAACCTCCACATGTAGTCCAGGCTACATCAAACCTCCACATATAGTCCAGGCTACATCAAACCTCCACATGTAGTCCAGGCTGCAGCAAACCTCCACATGTAGTCCAGGCTGCAGCAAACCTCCACATGTAGTCCAGGCTGCAGCAAACCTCCACACGTAGTCCAGGCTGCAGCAAACCTCCACACGTAGTCCAGGCTGCAGCAAAGTGAGCAGTGTTGCATTGTTTGGTTTCTGGGCTGTTTGCCCAGCATAACACACTGATAGCAGCCTAGCCTATTGAATATCAGTCTGACAGTGTCTGGCTCTATAGGCTGCTAAATAAACGCACTAATTGTCCCAAATGCTGTTCTTCATTGTTGAATAGCAGCAGAACACATAGCTTACCATTAAACACGTGAACTCTGTCTCCCGCTCTCTCCGTTTGCTTAACATTAGTACAAACTAAAGGGCTCTTACTTTAGGAAAGATAAAATGATGCAAATATCCCTTATAACAAGGCTAAAATGGAGCTGCTGTATATCGTTGTCGACGTGGTAGACTGTTGGTCCACGTCTCACTCGTGACACCTGCGGTCTGCCGAAGACGTGCCCTACCCTGACAGAGGTGCGACGGCCCCTAACTCTCTCTGCTGCTTGTTTGTTGTGTCTCTCGTCGTCTAGTTATGCCTTACAACAGTGCCCATCACTGTGTGGTCGAGGTGGAGAACTTCCTGTTGCTGCTCGGCGGGGAAGACCAATGGAACCCCAACGGTAATAACACACGCTACGTGCAGCAGGTCTCTGCAACACGAAACCCTGGGACCTTGGAGGAATCACAGAGGCTAATTTGTCTTGTCTTGCAGGGAAACACAGCACTAATTTTGTCAGCCGTTACGATCCCAGATTCAACAGTTGGATACAGCTGCCGCCTATGCAGGAGAGGTAAGTCACAGTGGCGCAGTGGTTAGCGCGGTCGCCTCACAGCAAGAAAGTCCGGGGGTTCGAACCCCAGGGTAGTCCAACCTTGGGGGGGTCATCCCAGGTCGTCCTCTGTGTGGAGTTTGCATCTTATTCCCGTGTCTGCGTGGGTTTCCTCCCACAGTCCAAAGACATGTAGGTCAGGTGACCCGGCTGTACTACACTGCCCCTAGCTGTGAATGTGTGTGTGTGTGTGTGGGCCCTGTGATGGACTGGCGGCCTGTCCAGGGTGTCTCCCTGCCTGCCGCCCAATGACTGCTGGGATGGGCTCCAGCATCCCCGCCACCTGAATTGGGATAAGCGGCTTGGATGGATGGATGGATGGATGGATGGATAGGACGTTTTCACAGCACTTATTTTGATAGCTGATGGCCCCATCCCATTTCGTCCAAATCTTCACTCAAGGTCGTCCGGGTGGCGTGGCGGTCTATTCCGTCGCCTACCGACACGGGGATCGCCGGTTCGAATCCCCGCGTTACCTCCGGCTTGGTCGGGCGTCCCTACAGACACAATGGGCCCTGTCTGCGGGTGGGAAGCAGGATGTGGGTGTGTGTCCTGGTCGCTGCACTAGCGCCTCCTCTGGTCGGTCGGGGGGGGGCTGGGGGGGAATAGCGTGATCCCCCCACGCGCTACAACGTCCCCCCTGGCGAAACTCTTCACTGTCAGGTGAAAAGAAGGAGGTAGAGGAGGTGGAGCAGTGACCAGGACGGCTGGGGAGGAATGGGGCAATTGGCCAAGTACAGTTGGGGAGAAAAAATCTGTCATCGCTGCTTTTGATGATGTTGTCTGGTTGACGCCTCCTCCTCCTCCTCCTCCTCCTCCTCCTCCTCCTCCTCCTCCTCCTCCTCCTCCTCCTCCTCAGGAGAGCCAGTTTCTTCGCCTGCCGCCTGGATAAGCACCTGTACGTGATCGGGGGCAGGAACGAGACGGGCTACCTCTCCAGCGTGGAGTCCTACAACCTGGAGACGAACGAGTGGAACTACGTGTCCTCCCTGCCCCAGCCCCTGGCCGCCCACGCAGGAGCCGTGCACAACGGCAAGATCTACATCTCAGGTCAGAGCGCCCCCCCCCCATTCACCGGGCCTCCACCGTTTGGGGTTCAGTCACCTACAGTCACACTTCTTTCTTTCTTTTCTGTCTATAACAAAGAAGCCCCTCAAGCCCATCAGCATGACTCCCCACAGGTCTGCATTTTCGAGTGAATGTTCTTCTCTCGTGGAGGCACGGCGGCGCGGCGGTTAGCGCGGTCGCCTCACAGCAAGAGGGTCCTGGGTTCGAGCCCCGGAGGTAGTCCAACCTTGGGGGGGGGGGTCGTCCCGGGTCGTCCTCTGTGTGGAGGTTGCATGCTCTCCCCGTGTCTGCGTGGGTTTCCTCCCACAGTCCAAAGACATGTAGGTCAGGCGAATAGGCTGCACTACATTGCCCCTAGTTGTGTGTGTGTGTGTGTGTGTGTGTGTGTGTGTGTGTGTGTGTGTGTGTGTGTGTGTGTGTGTGTGTGTGTGTGTGTGTGTGTGTGTGTGTGTTGGCCCTGTGATGGCCTGGCGGCCTGTCCAGGGTGTCTCCCCGCCTGCCGCCCAATGGCTGCCGGGATATGCTCCAGCATCCCCGTGACCCTGAGAGCAGGAGAAGCGGTTTGGCTAATGGATGGATGGATAATGGATGGATGGATAATGGATGGATGGATGGATAATGGATGGATGGATGGATAATGGATGGATAATGGATGGATGGATGGATAATGGATGGATGGATGGATGGATGGATGGATGGATGGATGGATGGATGGATGGATGGATGGATGGATGGATGGATGGATGGATAATGGATGGATGGATGGATGGATGGATGGATAATGGATGGATGGATAATGGATGGATGGATGGATAGATAATGGATGGATGGATGGATAATGAATGGATGGATGGATGGATGGATGGATAATGGATGGATGGATGGATGGATAATGGATGGATGGATGGATGGATAATGGATGGATGGATGGATGGATAATGGATGGATAATGGATGGATGGATAATGGATGGATGGATGGATGGATAATGGATGGATGGATGGATGGATGGATGGATGGATAATGGATGGATGGATAATGGATGGATGGATGGATAATGGATGGATGGATGGATAATGGATGGATGGATAATGGATGGATGGATGGATAATGGATAGATGGATGGATAATGGATGGATAATGGATGGATGGATGTTCTCTTTCCAAAAAAAGAAAAAGAAAAAAAAGTTTGTTTTGGGGAAAGAAAATCTAATATTCGTTGCTCAATAAGCTAAAAATAAAGTAGACACGGGTCATTACATCACCTAATTAGTGAATACTTGACGAGTAAGCGGTCGGGGCTAGTCGATGAGATAACGATAGCCCCACTCGGAGGGAGTCGTACGGTGACGCCAGCACGCCGCAGCATCAGAACCAGACTCGGTTACACACGATGGGTATTTCACCTCACGTAGCCCCTCAGGTGGCCCGGGGTTTGACCTCCCACTATACTGTACCCTTCGAACAGCTGTGTCTTTAGCGACGCCGTCGCGATGGCGTAACTCTTGCCTGTTGCCTGTTGCAGGGGGAGTGCACAACGGAGAGTACGTTTCCTGGCTCTATTGTTACGACCCCGTAATGGACGTGTGGGCCCGGAAACAGGATATGAACACAAAGCGTGCCATTCATACCCTGGCGGGCATGAGCGACCGCCTCTACGCTATTGGCGGAAACCATTTGAAAGGTAAGGACTCGAGCGTGATCAAGCGCAGAGCGGGAATCGGTCAGGAAACAAGCGTTTACCCCAACGCCGGTCCAGTCGCCGAAGGGTTTTCCAGTCACCTCTCTCCCCCCCCCTCTCCCCTGCAGGGTTCTCCCACCTCGATGTGATGCTGGTGGAGTGTTACGACCCCAAGGCCGACCAGTGGAACATCCTGCAGACGCCCATCCTGGAGGGCCGCAGCGGCCCGGGCTGTGCCATTCTGGACGACAGCATCTTCCTAGTAGGGGGATACAGCTGGAGCATGGTAAGGTCTTTCACCTTTCACCTTTCACCTTTCACGCTACAGCTATACTCCGCAACAGGCTACTGCGCTGCCCTCCCTCATCCACCCCCTTTCGCGCCACGCCACGCTGCAGCATATAGCATCTGCTTAAATGAGAGAAGCTAGAGCTTTACTGATCCTGCGGGAAACTACTGTGCCAACTGTGCTCAAGAACTATCGAAAATACCAACAAAATCAAAATAGCAACAAAATAAATATATCAGAGTATAATGACACTAATAACAGTATAACGTGTTTACATGGACAACTAGATATTGGTAAATCAACATATCAAAAGCATCAAAAGTACAAAGTAGGTCAAGACGTTAAGCATACTGCTACAAATGTATGTATATATAAAATGCATGAAACTGCAGTAGCCGGAGGCCAGAATACTGCAGCATTATGACCAAACGTTGCACGGAGGGCGTTGCACTGCATGCTGAACGGAGAGAACTGCAGAAAGCGTGTAGACCTGGAATACAGATGGAATGGATGAAAAGCAGAACCATTAGCGGAGAGGTAATAGCTTATTTCCTGACCGGGCTGTAAACGGTGCCGCTCAGCGGGGATGCTCAGGTGAAAAAGAGTCCACACGTACAATAATAATCCAGCCAGTCCAGCTATCCGAACCGCATGAAACGAGTCCTTTAATGTGGCACCGGGGCTTGAAATCGTGCACATTTTCACCGCAAAATAACTGATTCCAAGATTTTTGTTTTTTGAAAAATCTGTTTATTCTTCTTGATACTGGAGGGATACATTTGTATTTTTTTCTGCCCCTTTTTCAAGATAGTCGTTTCTATAAATTCCTAAACATTGGAAGCAAGTAAGCCAGCCCTTTGGCCAGAAGTTTCAATTGTTTTCCAAAAGTATTAAAACATTTATTTTTTTTGGTAGTGATATGAGAGGACATTCCTGCAGGAAGTTAGTGCTGTGAGATATGGAAAATACTTTTATCGCGGTAACTACAGGGAACTTTACACGTCTCTCATGAGGTCCTCCTACATATGCAAACATACCATGTGTAAGAATCCAGCTGAGGTTCATCACACTGAACTGTTTGGCAATTATAATACTCAAATAGTACTCAGATAATACTCCCTCCAGTACTTCAGACCTCATTTTGTGAGAAATGTTAGGTATTAGATTCCTGTCATCACATATTTAGACAGCAAAATAGTGCATCGCGATGTGACGACATCTGAATTTCATCCCGATACGACACCACTGAAAGACAATCGAGGATAATATTGAATTACTGTCCCGCCTTGATTGAACTTTAGCACACAAGAGAAGTTTCTGGATACCTTCTAACCCCCCCCCCAAACCCCCCCCAAACCACGAGTGATGCTTACAATCAGCTCATGTCTATCGGTGGTATCTGGCATCTCCCTTGTTTGCAGACGACTCGACTTTTTACATGCAATCCTGTTTACACGCTCCATCCTCGAGCTCCTGCGTCTTAAGCTAGACCTGCTTGTAATAGTTTGCACAATCCATGCATCACGCATAAACGGTCCCAAACGTGTATTTCAGGGGGCCTACAAGTCTTCCACCATCTGCTACAGCCCAGAGAAAGGGACGTGGACAGAGCTGGAGGGAGAGGTGGCCGAGCCCCTGGCAGGCCCCGCGTGCTCCACCGTCATACTGCCGGCCTGCCTCCCCTTTAACAAATGACAACTAGCCCGGCGGACAGGCGACCCGGTGAAGTCGCAAAGTGACTGGGAAGAGGACCATCACTGAGCGACACAGTTGTCAACAATTTTTTCTGACAAACCCTCCAAATCAGATGATGGCGGGCGGGCGGGCGGGTGGGGGGGGGGTGTGTATAGATTATTTTTTTACAGGTTTGACCAGAGCACTTTCGTTATTCCCGACTGATGGTTTGAAAAGAAAATTCATATAATTCATGTATTTAAACCCATCTGTGTTGAACTTCTGAGAAATGGTCACTTTCATATCAGATTTTGGGTTTTGTTTTTGTTTTTTTTTTTGAATTGGTAGTAAGTGTTTTTTGGCTTCTCTTCTGTAGCACGCGTAGTGTTGAACTGAATTATAGCTTTCTAACCCATTGTATCTTGTAAACCAGTGGAAGCATCAATCAAGCAAAAGTAGAGTGTTGTTTCGAGACGTGACACGAGGGGGGGAGGAAATAAGCGATCCGTCCTGAACGACGAGCGCGGCCACCTTAAGCCAGGGCTGGGCGACCGACTTGGACGTTCCTTGCAGGCCCGAACGTGTATGTTGAATTGTGTCGTGCAAGACCTTTCATCCTGCTACACCCTGCCAGATCTGTTGGTCAGATCAACACACAACAACGGTAACACCTAGGTGACTCTAACAGTCCCAAACTTCTGGACAACCCCCCCCCCCCCCTCCTATGGATAGTGCATTGCTATTGTATGATTCAATAGCTTAAAAAGAGAAATATATTTGTATGAAAAAGGCGCATTTATTATGCAACGACATGCTTCCTTGAAAGGATCTGCCCATGCCTCACCCAGCCCTAACTGTGAGCTGACCGTGTAGAGCCAGGCCAAAAACCACGCGTCTGCGCACACTGTGAGGCAAAGAGCCCCTTACGTGTTATCTGCGCGACGGGCGGAAGCTTGCCAGGTGCTTTATGGCGACTGTTCCCTTTGCTTCAAGCAGGAGAGTTTGAGATTTGAGATGAATTGCGAACAACGGCACTGAAGTAGATGTCGGTCGAGCGATGGCGGGACAATCAAATTGTCTTTCGGTTCCAGCCGTTGTGAACGGGTCGGGTTTCCGGGTCAGACTATTAACCGGCGGAGTTCGCGTTCTTCCAGGTCGCCCTGCTGCTTTATGGTTTAATGTGAGAGATGGAACCAGTAGGATTTTCCTAACAATCAGAACATGATCCCTCTCGGTCTTCACGTGTGGCCCCTCTAGACGTGTGTGGTGGTGTCTGTATCTGCAGGGACCCTGTCCTCTGCCTGTATCTGTTACTTGTCTTATTTGAATGTGTACGGGACGTTTATGGGCGTCAACCTTTGGGCAGCGGGACTCTGTAAAAACGTAGCGACGGCATCCGGGCGGCGTGGCGGTCTATTTCGTTACCTACCGACGCGGGGATCGTCGGTTCGTATCCCCGTGTTGCCTCCGGCTTGGTCGGGCGTCCCTACAGGCACAATTGGCCGTGCCTGCGGGTGGGAAGCCGGATGTGGGTATGTGTCCTGGTCGCTGCACTAGCGCCCCCTCTGGTGGGTCGGGGCGCCTGTTCAGGGGGGAGGGGGAACTGGGGGGGGGGGAATAGCGTGATTCTCCCACGCGTTACGCCCCCCTGGTGAAACTCCTCACTGTCAGGTGAAGAGAAGCGGCTGGCGACCCCACATGTATCGGAGGAGGCACGTGGTAGTCTGCAGCCCTCCCCGGATCGGCAGAGGGGGTGGAGCAGCGACCGGGACGGCTCGGAAGAGTGGGGTAATTGGCCAGGTACAATTGGGGAGAGAAGGTGGAAAAAAAACCCAAACAAACGTAGCGACCAGGTGCCAGCTCGAGGTCGTCAGCACGCATCTAACAGGAAGCTACGATAATGGCGCACACAGCGCCGAAAAGACGCAAATACAGCGAGGTGAACCGCCACGCGGACAAAGCTGGTTCCAAAACGCGAGTGAGTCTGGGGTTGGCTTTCACCCGCTGGCGAGCACTGAGGGGGAGGATGGGGATGAAGAGCGACGCGGAGCTGACCTGTACACTGGGACGTGCTCTGGTAATTGGGCTCAGGGGGCGTGTCCTCTTGGTGACGTTGAGCCAGAGGGAGGGGCCAACTTTGAACGTCGCGTTTACAAACCGGAGCCGACAAATCCTAGTTGTCCTACCTTTAATGCCCCCCCCCCCCCCCGATAGGATAACGTCACGTATGTTAGTGACCCTTTAGCCGAGCGGTTAGCGACGTCGCCTTGTGGTGCAGTACACCCCGTATCGAATCCCGCCCCGGGCAAGAAAATAACCGGTTACTACATTGGTGGCAGCGGTGGGATCCGGAAGTGTGCAGATCCTCAGAAGTCTCTTCGGAGCGCGGGATGAACAAAGTGCGAGGGCGCGCTTCCGGGGAGGGTGACGACTGTAAACTACTAATAAGACACGTGTCTGACCTTTTAGCCGAGCGGTTAGCGACGTCGCCTTGTGGTGCAGTACACCCTGTATCGAATCCCGCCCCGGGCAAGAAAATAACCGGTTACTACATTGGTGGCAGCGGTGGGATCCGGAAGTGTGCAGATCCTCAGAAGTCTCTTCGGAGCGCGGGAAGAACAAAGCGCGAGGGCGCGCTTCCGGGGAGGGTGACGTCTGTAAACTACTAATACGACACGTGTCTGACCTTTTAGCCGAGCGGTTAATGATGTCGCCTTGTGGTGCAGTGCACCCCGTATCGAATCCCGCACCGGGCAAGAAAATAACCGGTTACACTATATTGGATTTTAAACCTCCAGGGGTAAAAACGTTTTTGAGTAAAGTATACAGCGGTCCCGAATGCACTACTAGTGAACTTTAATTCACTAATTGCAATTCACTAAAATGTAAATTTATTCCTTCCTCCTCTAAAAAAGATGAACACAAATCTGCAGTCCTATTGGATTCAACACAGTGTAGTCTACACTTTAAGGTCCACACAAGTCTACTCGAAATACTGATGCAGTACCCGTTGAATTCTGTAAAGTTTGTTGATTTTCATTCTTGTACATAAACGGCTTGCAGTGAAACATTTTTGTGCACTCAACCTTGGATTTATTCTCAAATCCTGTTATGTCCTTTGCATTTTAGAATATAAAATAAATTGACTCTTGATGATTAAAATAGTCTCTTTCGTTTTTTTTCCCCTGAAATTTCAAACGTGAGTATTTTCCTTAACCGCGTCATTCCTCAGCTTCAGTATGCTTTTTCCTTATAAAAGTTTGCATCCGTGTCTTTCATTGTGTTCTTTCGCTGATGCAGCTGCAGTCATGGGAAAACGGGACATTCTGGTAAGATCTCTGGAGTTAAACCTCTCGATTTAGGCACAAACTGACACTATGAATAAAGTTCAGATACAAAATGATCCGAAAGTCCCTCCCATGACAAACTGTTACAGAGGAATATATGCCTATAATTTTGTGTAGTCCATCCATCTATTATCCAAGCTGCTTATCCCAACCGGGGCCGCGGGATGCTGGAGCCTATCCCAGCAGTCATTGGGCGGCAGGCGGGGAGACGCCCTGGACAGGCCATCAAAGGGCCGACACATTCACACCTAGGGACGGTTTAGTACGGCCGATTCACCTGACCTACATGTCTTTGGACTGTGGGGGGAAACCGGAGCACCCGGAGGAAACCCACGCAGACACGGGGAGAACATGCGAACTCCACACAGAAGATGACCCGGGACGACCCCTAAGGTTGGACTACTCCGGGGCTTGAACCCATGACCTTTTTGCTGTGAGGCAACAGCGCTAGCAACTGTGCTACCGTGTTGCCATTATTATTATTATTAGCAGCAGTAGTAGTAGTAGTAGTAGTAGTAGTAGTAATAATGTAGGCCTGGGATTGGCAAAGCCAATCAATGAGAGAAGACACTTTGACTTTGTGTAGTTGGAGTCCTTCGTTGACTAAAAGTTAAGCATGTACAAAGAAGACGAGTGATTCTGATGGCCATGAAAAAGAAAGGTATCTACTGGCTAAGTGTATTCGTCTTGCATGGCAGCCGCGTCGTCTACCCCTTTCTCATCCAGCTAATCAAGATCTGTCTCATGTCTTCAACCAGGTAGGGAAACAGCTCGTCTTCCAGTTTCAAGTTGATCTCCATTCCTTCCTGTTGTACCCCATCATGTTGTTGTCACCAGGTATCGCTCGGTGCTTCCTGTTGTACGTCATCGTGTTGTCGTCACCAGTTATCGCTTGGTGCTTCCTGTTGTACCCCATCATGTTGTCGTCACCAGGTATCGCTTGGTGCTTCCTGTTGTACGCCATCGTGTTGTCGTCACCAGGTATCGCTTGGCGCTTCCTGCTGTACCCCATCGTGTTGTTGTCACCAGGTATCGCTTGGTGCTTCCTGTTGTACCCCATCATGTTGTTGTCACCAGGTATCGCTTGGTGCCTCCTGTTGTACCCCATCATGTTGTTGTCACCAGGTATCACTTGGTGCTTCCTGTTGTACGCCATCATGTTGTTGTCACCAGGTATCGCTTGGTGCTTCCTGTTGTACGCCATCATGTTGTCGTCACCAGGTATCGCTTGGTGCTTCCTGTTGTACGCCATCATGTTGTTGTCACCAGGTATCGCTTGGTGCTTCCTGTTGTACCCCATCATGTTGTCGTCACCAGGTATCACTTGGTGCTTCCTGTTGTACCCCATCATGTTGTCGTCACCAGGTATCACTTGGTGCTTCCTGTTGTACCCCATCATGTTGTCGTCACCAGGTATCGCTTGGTGCTTCCTGTTGTACCCCATCATGTTGTCGTCACCAGGTATCGCTTGGTGCTTCCTGTTGTACCCCATCATGTTGTCGTCACCAGGTATCGCTTGGTGCTTCCTGTTGTACCCCATCATGTTGTCGTCACCAGGTATCACTTGGTGCTTCCTGTTGTACCCCATCATGTTGTCGTCACCAGGTATCGCTTGGTGCTTCCTGTTGTACCCCATCGTGTTGTCGTCACCAGGTATCGCTTGGTGCTTCCTGTTGTACGCCATCATGTTGTTGTCACCAGGTATCGCTTGGTGCTTCCTGTTGTACGCCATCATGTTGTTGTCACCAGGTATCGCTTGGTGCTTCCTGTTGTACCCCATCATGTTGTCGTCACCAGGTATCACTTGGTGCTTCCTGTTGTACCCCATCATGTTGTCGTCACCATGTATCGCTTGGTGCTGGGAAGAAAAAACGTCAGTCTGTAAATGTGGTGATTTACATCTTTCAATCAGGACAATTCCTGTATTTGACTTCTAGCTTTGGCGATGACTGGATCTAATTTTGTTCACAGACTGCGTGTCGTGTGTACTAAAAAGCCCAGAGAGTACATAGGACTCAAACAGGCGACAGGTGAGCAGCACCAAAGTAATCACTCAGTGTTGACAACAAACTGGTTTCCCCGACTCGAGTAGCCGGGCCTTCATTTAGAAGGGGTGATTGTAATTGGTGGGTATTTGGTACATGGTATGCGGTTTTGTTAGATGGTACATGGTACATGGTATATGGTATATGGTATATGGTACATGGTACATGGTATATGGTATATGGTATTTGGTGTATTTGTATGTGTATGGTACATGGTATATGGTATATGGTGTATGGTGTATGGTATTTGGTATTTGGTATATGGTATGTGGTATGTGGTATATGGTATTTGGTGTGTGGTGTATGGTACATGGTACATGGTATATGGTATTTGGTATATGGTACATGGTATATGGTATATGGTATTTGGTATATGGTATGCGGCATATGGTATATGGTGTATGGTACATGGTACGTGGTATATGGTATATGGTGTATGGTGTATGGCATATGGTATATGGTACATGGTACATGGTATATGGTATTCGGTATATGGTATATGGTGTATGGTACATTGTATATGGTGTATGGTACATGGTATATGGTATATGGTACATTGCATATGACATATGGTATATGGTACATGGTATATGGTATTCGGTATATGGTATATGGTGTATGGTACATGGTATATGGTATATGGTATATGGTACATTGTATATGGTGTATGGTACATGGTATATGGTATATGGTACATTGTATATGGTATTCGGTATATGGTATATGGTGTATGGTACATGGTATATGGTGTATGGTATATGGTACATTGTATATGGTGTATGGTACATGGTATATGGTATATGGTACATTGTATATGGTATTCGGTATATGGTATATGGTACATGGTTTATGGTGTATGGTAATTGTTATATGGTATATGGTATATTGTACATGGTATATGGTTTATGGTGTATGGTATACGGTGCATGGTATATGGTTTATGGTATTCGGTATATGGTATATGGTATATGGTACATGGTATATGGTATTCTGTATATGTTATATGGTGTATGGTACATGGTATATGGTATATGGTACATGGTATATGGTATATGGTGTATGGTATATGGTACATGGTTTATGGTATATGGTAAGAATAAAACATGCAAAACCTCATGTTGAGGGACACATCACACACAAAGACTCTGGAAAATATGGGGGAATATTTACAGGTTTACAACTGTAAACTTTGTGTTTGTTTTTTTCTGAAGATTTTGGTGACATCGTCCTCAAAGTTCTCCAGTCCACATTCATTTTAAACCCTCCTCAGTAATGAAAAGGCATGACTAATTCAGGGCTCAATAGCCGTAACAAATGGCATGCATACTTGAACGCAGACTCTTACCTGAACGTCTTCCATGATGCCATGGCGTGCTGTTCTTGCCTTTTCCCCTGGGTGGAGATTCTTCAGGATCTCCCAAATAAGATGATAAACCACCTGTTGGACCACATAAAACAAGGTTTTGCTTCTCTGTAGGAAAGTGCATCAAAGGGGTCATATTTAATCAGTTGTGGACATTTTTATACAATTTCCCAGCGTCCAGGATGCACGTTAATAACGTTTCCTTCAAACTAGTCATGATATTTACTAGTCACATTATGGTATTTTCTAGTCATACTATCATATTTACTAGTTACATTTTGATATTTTCTAGTCATACTATGACATTTACTAGTTACATTTTGATATTTTCTAGTCATACTATGATATTTACTAGTCACATTATGATATTTAATAGTCACAATGTTATTTACTAGTCACATTATGATATTTAATATACACATTTACTAGTCACATTATGATATTTACTAGTCACAATGTTATTTACTAGTCACATTATGATATTTAATTTACACATTTACTAGTCACATTATGATATTTACTAGTCACAATGTTATTTACTAGTCACATTATGATATTTAATATACACATTTACTAGTCACATTATGATATTTACTAGTCACAATGTTATTTACTAGTCACATTATGATATTTAATATACACATTTACTAGTCACATTATGATATTTACTAGTCACAATGTTATTTACTAGTCACATTATGATATTTAATATACACATTTACTAGTCACATTATGATATTTACTAGTCACAATGTTATTTACTAGTCACATTATGATATTTAATATACACATTTACTAGTCACATTATGATATTTACTAGTCACAATGTTATTTACTAGTCACATTATGATATTTAATATACACATTTACTAATCACATTATGATATTTACTAGTCACAATGTTATTTACTAGTCACATTATGATATTTAATATACACATTTACTAATCACATTATGATATTTACTAGTCACAATGTTATTTACTAGTCACATTATGATATTTAATATACACATTTACTAGTCACATTATGATATTTAATATACACATTTACTAGTCACATTATGATATTTAATATACACATTTACTAGTCACATTATGATATTTAATATACACATTTACTAGTCACATTATGATATTTACTAGTAACAAAAATCTCACAGCCCCTCTTTCCCCCACAGAGAAAACACGCCATTTTGTTGGGGGTGGTGCTGTTTTTTAAAAGATACTCCTCAGATTGGCTGCCAGATTGGGACTGACAGGTGAGCTATCCAATGATTGGGCTTATATGAATCATAGGGTAAAGATGATTGGTTGAAGCAGTTGGAGCGTTGGTTATGACATCACCAGTTATGACGTCACCGACGACTCAATACCGCGCCGGCTCGTGAAGCCACGTGATTTTAAATTTAGAAACTACAGCAAAATGAGATTGCAAGTTATGGAAGGACAAAGAAACTTCACTTTATTAGAATAGGACTCCTTTAAGAACCTCATTCCCTGCTAGTTACCGTTTTACAAATACATATAAAGGATTTGAAAAAGATAATCCCCGGTTATGTATATTTCCCAACAATGCCAGATCACGGAGTAGCGGCGCTTTCTGTTACTCTCCTGATCATCTCCCTCGTGGTAAACGGCCCGGTGGATAGCAGGTTTATCTCTTTCCTGAAGGAGACATGGCCCATTTCCCAGATCACAGCTTTTCCCAAACTGTGACACGGTCATATGGACCAATCTGGTCAACTCTGGCATCATGTGGGACATCACCACAGGAATGCTGGCCTTGACTCCTTCCATGGTTGGGCTGCTGGAGCTGGAGGCACACTTGCTCCCATCATCACTGTAACTGTCAAGTCCTCCTCATAGTCAGTCTGTGACTTTAAGACCAATACCAAACCCAATTCTTAAATCTGCACGTAGTAAGCACACCGCATATCTTTGAATTCACCTTATCCTCCTCACGAATCAGTCAATCAACATGTGAGCAGATGAAAACGACAAATACTATATTTGAGCCGCAGAAAGAACAAGTCAGAGGCATCTTACTTCAATCTCCTGGCTGTTGTTCTCATGACGAGGTGGATGTGAGGGTGGACCTGGACCCAGAATCACACTTGCCCTTATTACTGACCACTCCTCATCAAAGCCAGCCTGTGGAATAAGACTACTGTTAATAAACCGTGTGTCTCCAGACCCCCTTCTGATGCTCTTTATCCGGTCCCTACCCTCCTCACCTCTGAGGCAAGGTCCTCTTCCTGGTCCTCTCTCCTCGACAGCAAGATCTCTGAGAGCCTCTGAGAGGCACTCTATACTCCCCCCCCCCCCCCCCGTTCCCTCTCTCCTCTCCCCTTCATATGGTACTAGAAGAGAAGGATAAGAGATGCCGTGTGGATGTAATGACAGAGTGCACTATAATAATGATAAGTCATGTCACACACAAAAAGCACTACCAACTGCCTCTACACTGGGGCGTTTCTCTCCTCTAGGTTTTGATCATAGGTAAGCAAAGGCTTGTGCTGCAACATCGACGTCACTGGTTTTTCCCTACTTGCACAACCCACCTTTGGAGCTCAGCTGTGTCTAAGTACTGCTGTTAAAAGGGCCCTTTTCTGTGATGTGACTCACTCGGGATGCTGATGTTGAGCACTCATTCAAACGGTTGCTTGGGGTACTGACTCAATATCTGTGAATCACTTTATATCTCAGTCCATCCTCAGTGGGCAACATCCTGGAAAGAGAGGTTGCAGTGGACCGCAGCCGACATTGGCCAGACGTCTGAGTCTCACTCTCCCGTTGGTTCAAAAAAAAAATATCACTTAACATCAGGAAGAAAATCAGAAACACTCTGTTTGTCGTTTCATTTCATGCACTTGTGCACATGAAATGAAACGACACATGGTCTCCTCCAGCCCACAGCGGTGCAACACAAAGACAACAACACATGAGAAATACATGAACACACATATATCCAAACTAACACATGTATCCAAACTAACACATATATCCAAACTAACACATATACCCAAACTAACACATATATCCAGACTAACACATATATCCAAACTAACACATGTATCCAAACTAACACATATACCCAAACTAACACATATATCCAAACTAACACATATATCCAAACTAACACATGTATCCAAACTAACACATATACCCAAACTAACACATATATCCAAACTAACACATATATCCAAACTAACACATGTATCCAAACTAACACATATATCCAAACTAACACATGTATCCAAACTAACACATATATCCAAACTAACACATATACCCAAACTAACACATATATCCAAACTAACACATATATCCAAACTAACACATGTATCCAAACTAACACATATACCCAAACTAACACATATATCCAAACTAACACATATATCCAAACTAACACATGTATCCAAACTAACACATATATCCAAACTAACACATGTATCCAAACTAACACATATATCCAAACTAACACATATATCCAAACTAACACATATATCCAAACTAACACATATACCCAAACTAACACATATACCCAAACTAACACATATATCCAAACTAACACATATATCCAAACTAACACATGTATCCAAACTAACACATATACCCAAACTAACACATATATCCAAACTAACACATATATCCAAACTAACACATATACCCAAACTAACACATATATCCAAACTAACACATGTATCCAAACTAACACATATATCCAAACTAAAAAATAAAAATAAAAAGAATCACCGTTCAGGAGAACGCACACCAGCCAGGATGACTGCCGGAACTGCCGGTCTGCATGGGCTAGCAGTTAGCTTAGCCTGCCCTGCTTCTGCATCCGGTCAGACCGCCCTCCGTGTTACCTCTTCAGGCACAGCTCTGGTCAGGGCCGTCGTCCTTGGGCCTACAAGATACAGCGGACCAGGCTCCCTCAGCCGATCCAACACCAACTCTCCCAGCCAGACACCGTCAACACTCCCCACTCCCCACACGATGACACTAAAACACAATCAGGGCTAGGTGAGGCCACCACCAGACCGCCCTCGGTCTGCATGAGCTAGCAGTTAGCTTAGCCTCCCCTGCTTCCGCGTCCTGTCAGACCGCCCTCGGTGTTACCTCTTTGGTAGGGTGACCAGATTTTCAAAATCCCAAACCGGGACCCTAAAAGGGTACCGCATGTTCGTGCACACGCACACGAATTTGCCCGTGCTCAAAAGCTTGTCCGTCTCGCCGGACATGAAACATCGAAGGATTTTTATCCCCTCCCACCAGAAAAAGACAGGCTAGAGTAGAGACACCCAGCTTGAAACCGGGACAATCCCGGACAAATTGGGATGTCTGGTCACCCTACTCTTCGGGCGCAGATCCAGGCAGGACTGTGGTCCCTGGGCCCACAGGAGGCAGTAGACCAAGCTCTCCCAGCTGATCCAGCGCCAGCTGTCCCAGCCAAATAAAATGAAGACAAACTTAGATGCAGACATGGACAAAGACACTGCATGGACGGTACTGGGTGAGGCTGCTGCAAATGTGAATTTGCGCCGCCGTCGTCCCCATTGTCACTGACTTGACACTGGTCAAAGTGTTCTTAAACCCAAACTTGAAGCTCTGGGAAACACGCTTGTGATGTAAGTCAGGCACACATGTCTTAAGTAATCTTAATTTTCATAGTTTTTAGCTCCCACGACCATCATGTTCAGTATAGCATCTATGAATGTCGGCAGTCACTCGGGGTCGAGTATGACCGTCCTCCCTCTGGGTCCCTCTGGGTCCCTCTGGGTCCTCAGGTGGCCGTATCCTGGAGCTGCATAATGGGAGGACGCCTGCACATGACAGCTTTTTTTACGTGGGGTGGCTGATGTGCCTGCAGCCACCCCACGGTCCTAGGGGACCGCCCTCTGTTGCAGCCTTTGTTGGACCACATGTTGTCTGGAACCTTGACCTATCTGCCTTGGGTGACCCTACCAGGAGCCAAGCTCCAGATAGCATAACTCTTGGGCTCATTAGTATATGCAAGCTTCTCGACCACGGCAAGGTGGCGATCCAGCAGATCTATATTGTAGGTGCTACATGTCAACAGTGATGAACTAGGCCTACATCAACAGCAACCAAGTTATTGCCCCTTTATTTTATTCTATTTTATTTCGATTTGTTTTGTTTTCAGGGTTACAGGCCAAAGCAGAAACGCATGGTGTCTGGCAGGGAGAACCACAAACAGGGTGCATCAACCATCATATAACTAAGTGCATGTAAACAATCACCCCACGTCCTCTTCTCTTTAGTACAGCCAACGTGACCAGCTTGATACACTCAACTAATCATTCATTTTAAAAATGTAAAGTGAGAGTGAACTCACTTTATGTGGGTTTTCGGTGACCTGGGCTGCAGAGAAGAAGCGACTCGGGTGCCCGTTTTACTTGCAAGAAGAAAACTGTCTCTAGAGTCTGCATACGTACCGTATGTACCTCCATCCTTTGTACGCAGATAGCATCAAGTGTGACATACATTAAAACTGATGTTTAAGCAAGATGTACGGATGTTCTCATAGACGGCAAAAAAAATAACATTAATTGCGAAATTCATTCATATTTTTGGAATTAGCAGTCAGTTTTTCCATTCCCGGTCTTTCTTTCCAAGCCTCGGGAGGACTTTGCTCAGATTTACCAGAAGGGCAGAAACGTCTTTGCCAGAAACGACGGGTCCAAATAAACAAAATCTCATGTCGGTGAGGCACAGGAGACGGATCGGTGGATTCTGGATTCGTCCACGTGGGAACTTCCCTGCAGTAAGTGTGATGCTAAACTATGTTCGGCCTCCTTCTACGTTTAAATCAGGAGCACACGAGATTTATTTCATTTGCGGAAGATCGGCCAATACAAAGATGGTACGGAGCAGCGGTGCATGATAATGGGATGGTAAAACACTCCGGTCTTCTCAGTTTATTGTGCCTAGCAGTCACTTTACCCTTGTGAAGGACAGAGTAGGTGAGCATCCAAATGGTGACGAAATCTTTGGCTGTGCAAATCTAGGGGGGGGGGGGGGGGCCTTCAGGGATTTCGACGTCGAATCATTTTTTCCTTCTCGGTGTACAAAAGCACAAGTTTTCATGTATGTTCGTGTGATTCAACGGCGATCGAAGCACAGTTGTTTAATATGGCTGTCCTTTGCCCGGGAAACCATGAATCCAAATGATCACCGCGTCGATCTTCCGCGCAGAGGCCTCGGCATCGAGCTTGTGTCGTCTCTGCTGCTGGTGGGTCGCCTTCACCACCAGGGCCCGTCACACTAGCGACTCTACCCAGAATAGGACGATAAGGTCAAACTGTCTCCCGCTCCTCATTCAGCAGACAGATTACACTCGGAATATGAGTCAGAGTTGGTGGCGCCACAGAGGGTTTATGGCACCGCTGTCATCTCTGCCACCTCAGTCCCGAGCAAATCCCTAACCACCTGTCCTTTTCCCACATCCGCCTCTTGCAATTGTAATTGGTGATGGGGGACATTTGATTGTTGATGTACACCAACACATACCGATCAGTACTGAAGGTTTGACTCTCATCATCCACTGGAGCACAAACTAGGAGGCATCGGGAACGCCGAACCACCGAGGAAGGGGAGAAATCCCACATTAAGCAGGCCCTGGTTAAGTGTGGTTATCCTAACGGGGCGTCTGTCAAAGCCAGGAAGACGCCCAAACAGTGCAGTGGTCGAAGAGAGGAGAAGGACCACAGTGGTCTAAGCGTAAACCAGTGATGAATCCGTATGTGGCGGGAGTGTCGGAAAAGCTGAGAGGCGTATTCTCCTAACACTACATGTCAGTTACTTTCAAACCCCAAAACACACTGCACCAGATGTTGGTCCACCCCAAGGATCAGGTCCCCCAACTCAAACAGAGCAATATGGTGTATATGGTAGTGTAAGTGCCAAGAGGATTGCCATGACTTGTAATTGGGGAAACTAAACAGATGCTGGCCAAGAGGATGGCACAACACTGGAGAGCTAACACGTCAGTCCAGGACTCCACAGTCTACACCATCTACACAGTCTACACCGTCTACACCATCTACACAGTCTGCACCATCTACACAGTCTACACCGTCTACACCGTCTACACCATCTACACCGTCTACACAGTCTGCACCATCTACACCGTCTACACCGTCTACACAGTCTACACCGTATACACCGTCTACACCATCTACACAGTCTACACCGTCTACACAGTCTACACCATCTACACAGTCTACACCATCTACACAGTCTGCACCATCTACACAGTCTGCACCGTCTACACAGTCTGCACCGTCTACACAGTCTACACCGTCTACACAGTCTGCACCATCTACACAGTCTACACCATCTACACAGTCTACACCATCTACACAGTCTACACCGCCTACACAGTCTACACAGTCTACACCATCTACACAGTCTACACCGTCTACACAGTCTGCACCATCTACACAGTCTACACCGTCTACACAGTCTACACCATCTACACAGTCTACACCATATACACAGTCTACACCGCCTACACAGTCTACACCATCTACACAGTCTACACCATCTACACAGTCTACACAGTCTACACCATCTACACAGTCTACACAGTCTACACCGTCTACACCGTCTGCACCATCTACACCGTCTACACAGTCTACACCGTCTACACAGTCTACACCATCTACACAGTCTACTCCGTCTACACCGTCTACACAGTCTACACCATCTACACCATCTACAGGCCAGTGGCCACTCTTTCAAGGATGAGGATGTGCACATCCTTGATAGGGAGGAGCGCTGGTTTGAACAGGGAGTCAAAGAGGCCATCTATGTGAAGAGGGAACGACCATCCCTGAAGCGAGGGGGAGGGGGTCTAAGACTACATCTGTCACCATCTTATAATGCTGTGACTGCAACTATTCCCCAACCCTCTGTGAATAGTACGCATGGCCATTAAAACTCTAGTTAATGGTCACACCCATATTTGCACATGAAACCGGGCGTTGGTTTGGGTCGTTCTGCAGCTGGATTGTTTGTAAGGGTGGGGACACCTGCAGTCAGGTGAGACGGAAGAGGGCACTTAGATAATGATGAAATGTATCTGTCAATAAACGCTGTGTCCAGATGAACTGATTCACCCTGCTGTGATTTTCATACCTGGATTATTGAGCATGCATCAAGACGCGCCTGTCTCTATCCCCCTGTTTGTGGAGCTTCATATATCAGATGACATGACAAGTTCTACTTTTAGCCTCTGTGCTTTTGCTGGAGAGATGCTAGTTTTTGCCAATGCGGATTGCTGTCCTATACCACATGATTAACTCACTTCCCCTCTTTTCTTATGAGTCCTGCTGCCATTTGTTCCTCTTGGCTCTGAGGATTTCCGGTGCATGCCTAAGTGGGACCATGTCAGTGAGTGTTATCGTCTTATCTGCCCCAAAGACATCCCATGAAAGCTGGGTTGGCATAGATCTGCTCTGGATTATGCTGCTCTCGTATTTTACCCAGATAGCGAAATTTCTGTGGCCCGGACCCGCCCCACGCCCGGCACTTTCATCCGGCCCACATACCGTGTGGGATGATGGCACTTGGGCGGTCCGCTCCTGTTTGCCAGATGTGGGCCAGAACCAAGCCATAGCAATGGCGCATGTGCCACATATTTGCCAAAGGTGGCCCATATTTGTTTTGTGATATTTGGGCCATATTCACCATTTACCACACGGGGCCACTTCAGGGTCACATCCAGATCACATGTTGCCCAGAGCAACGCATCTTTGCCCAAAAAGGCCCACATGTGATTTGGCATATTTGGGCCATATTTGCTGTTATACATGTGGGCCACTTCAGGCTCACATCCATTTTGTCAGGGCCAGAAGAAGACCATCAGTGGTGCATCGTTGCCTGAAGCGGCCCACATCCGGGGACTTCAATCTGACACCTGTAATTTTACATGAATGATTTCTGTCCAAGTCACACGTGGCTGTCGCATCAAACGTCCACTTTCGGAGGATCATTCATTTCCGGTTCCTACAATTTCTCACGCGCCCGTGCGAGCGGCGCCGCCGCCGCAACTGGATATAAAAGTTGGAAGTGTGCGAGGGAAGTGGAAAAGACGCGGGATTTCCAGTCCGGCTCGACGGAAAGTGGGGTTAGTGCCATGCTGTCGGCGCCCCGTCTCCAGCCCATTTCCGCTCCTCTCTCCCTGGCGCGCAGCCACGCCGCCGCGTTCAGCCGTGCAGCGGCGCAGTCCTCGCCGAGGACCGCCTCACATCTGTAAAGTTGGACCATGGGAGGACCGATCCGCCGTCCATCCTCCCCCAGCTGAGGCCATGGAGCACGCCGGCCCCCTCGCAGGTAAACCGCTTCGCCGTTTCGTCAGCTTTAATCGAGGTTTGCGGGCGACCACGCAGCGTCTTCAGGGACGGGGGTTTCGCCCTGGCGGCGGTTCTGGTCGGTGGAGGTGTTGGCCGTGCTTCCAGCGGCCAGCACGAACCGCGTCGCTCTTGTTGCAAATGACCACACAAGTTCGGCGATTTCTTTCTGTCTTTCCGTCTTTCTTTTTTGTTTTTGTCCGCTTTCACGTTTTTTTTTGGTTTTTTTTTTTTTTGCGCCCCGTGTTGACGCGCAAAACGGCACGCGCAAACGGCACGCGAGAGGGACCGGCTCCTACTCCGGTCTCGAGCAGGACGCGTTATATTTATGTCGCGGGTCCGCGTGTACACGCCGCGGTCTCCCCGCGGGGCCGAGGCTGAGGCAGCCAAAGACTCCGCTGACCGCAGCCTATGTGGGGGTTTTTTTTTTTGTCTCTCGTGACACTTTCTTTGACGGCTTGAGTGACAGATCCCCCCCACCCCACCCCCCTCCACATCTGCGACAGCGCTTACTGACGCTACCGACGTCCTCCGAGAGGCACGTCCCACAGTACAGACACAAACGACCAAGGAAACGAGGGGTCGTTGATGGTTAACAGGTTATTTTGTTGAAGGCAGTTTTGCAGATGGCTCCGCGGGGGATATTCCCGGTGAGTCGAGTCAATCAATCAATCAATCAATCAATCAATCAATCAATCAATCATCAGTCAATTTGTATATAGCGCCTTTCTAGCCGCAACAGTGCTAAATTGTGGACAATTTCCCTAAAGCCGAGGAAGTGACTGATCATGCAAGGCATGAGGCACATCATGTCACGTTTACTACCTAGGTTAGAGCCCCCCACCCCCCCCATCACGGACATGACGCGTTGCACCAGCTATCAGTGCAGATGTGACCCCGGATAGCACCCGGATGTGGGCCACTTCAGGCAACGATGCGGCACTGATGGCCTTCTTCTGGCCCTGACAACATGGATGTGAGCCAGAAGTGGCCCACATGTATAACAGCACATATGGCCCAAAGATGCCAAACCACGTGTGGGCCACCTTTGGCAAAGATGCGTTGCTCCGGGCAACATGTGATCCGGATGTGACCCCGAAGTGCCCCGTGTGGTAGATGGTGAATATGGCCCAAATATCACAGAACAAATATGGGCCACCTTTGGCAAATATGTGGCACATGCGGCGTCGCTATGGCTTGGTTCTGGCCCGGATCTGGCGAACCGGAGCGGACCGCCCAAGTGCCATGCACGCGGTCATTCCAAGTCATTCCACGCGGTATGTGGGCCGGATGGAAAAAGTGTCCGTGCAACAGCAATCTCGCTATCTGGGATGGCTCGACCTCCCCCCTCCCCCTCCCCCCATAGCCCGTCACAGGGTGCAGGCTGCAGCTGTGTGGCCTGCAGGTCAGGGCAGAGCTGGGCTCCTACTGCGTGGCGGTGTCTTGTCTGAGGAGCCCCGCATGCTGCTGAGGAGCGTGAGTCACTCTCCCCCTCACTCGGCTCGGCTCGGCTCGGCTCGGCTAACTGGAAACGCTCTCGTTTCATCTGTTTCAGACAGACGGGCACGCGTTAAACTGCGTTTTTTCTGACCCTCCATCCCCCACCGTCCTGTTGGCAATGCCCCCCCCCCAACCCCTCCACCCACACACAGACCGCCACCACCACCGACACCACCTTGCCATATGGAAATACTTTGGGAATATTCCAAATGCATCGATGCAGCACAGACAGCAGGATGGACTGCCCTCCTGCACCATATGATGTGCAGCATCGATTCTGTCCCGCTGCTGGGGGGCTGCGTCAGGGTCCCACACCAGTGACTTCATTGGCTCGCTCCTGCGTCCCTGTGGTAAAGGTGATCATCTGCAAAGGTCAGTAACTGTAAATGATGACACTGGCTCTGAAATTATTCTATTTCTTTTTGTGGACCCCCCCCTTTATTTCCCCCCCCAATTGGATCCGGCCAATTACCCCACTCTTCCGAGCCGTCCCGGTCGCTGCTCCACCCTCCTCTGCCGATCCGGGGAGGGCTGCAGACTACCACGTGCCTCCTCCGATACACGTGGAGTCGCCAGCCGCTTCTCTTCACCTGACAGCGAGGAGTTTCGCCAGGGGGACGTAGCGCGTGGGAGGATCACGTTATCCCCTTCCCCCCTAAAAGGCGCCCCGACCGACCAGATGAGGCGCAAGCGCAGTGACCAGGACACACACCCGCATCCGGCTTCCCCACCCCGCAGACACGGCCCAATTGTGTCCGCCTCTGACCGAGCCGGAGGTAACGCGGGGATTCGAACCGGCGATCTCCCCGTGTTGATAGGCAACGGAATAGACCGCCGCGCCACCCGGATGCCTCCTCGCTGAGCTGATCCTGCTCGGTGGGCGGAGGGCGCTGGTATGTCTTTCGGAGCCTTCCACCAGTTCGTTGTTTCTTTCCAGCCGTCCTCCGTTCACCTCCCGCATCCTTTCAGATAGTCCACACGCACGACTCGGTGATGAGGCTCGCACAGCAGGGGGCGTAACGGGAGACGCTGGGTCAGGTTCAATTTCGCCCACTCCGCGCTCATTTTGCAGCCTTCAGATGTCAATACAGCTGGTCAGTCTCGGACAGATGAGACATTTGACCCCTCCCCCCCCCCCCCCCATTTGAGCTACACAAGGCCAAACGCAGCGGCCCACGGGAGGCTAAGCGTTGTACTTCCGGTGTTTTCAGCGAGAACATAAAAGGTTAAAGGACAGACCGGATGTCTTGGTGACGGGTTTTCTTAGAACTTTTTAGACGGCGAGCATCGCTCAATACTCTGATCTCTCTCTCTCTGCCCTGTTGCTTCCTTTCCCAGCGCCATGGTGAAGCCGGCAGCCAGTCCAGTCTACCCAACTACCAGTCTACCCAGAGATGCTCACCAGCTCAGACCAGTCCCTCCCCCTGCGGGCCGACCGTCAGAGCCCAGCCGGCGGTGCCGCCGGGGGACTGGGTGGAGAGAGGCCCGTCTGCTCCTCCTTGTCTCTCCCTGGCCCCGTGGCCCGCCACAGCCTGGCCCAGGGGTCGCGCTCCTGCTCCCTGCAGGTCCCTCACGCCTCCCCGGACTTCCCGGGACTGCCGCCGCGGGCAGCCAGCTTCGACGTGCCCCGCAGAAGGGTGGAGGGTTCGTCCGACCCCAGTTCCGTGGGGTCCGTGAGCCCCCACGGCATGCTGCGGCGACGCGGGGGTCTGGTGGACCAGAGGGACGTGATTATGGCCCACCAAGCCCACAAGATTCAGAGTACTCCGCAGGCCCGTAGGAAAGAGTGGGAGTAAGTACAGACAAAGCGAGGAGGGGGGGGGGGGGAGGAGGAGGAGGAGGGCTTCCTTTTCAAAATGGATTTGTTGGAACGATAAAAGAGCAATGGGGGAAGATCAAGAGTAAGCGGCGAGGGAAGTCTGCACCAGTAGCACAGCAATGCACCCATATTCCAGGACTCGTATGGCTCATCTTCACAGTCCCTCTCACGCTGGGCTTATTTATACTGGGTGTCAGCTTTTTCAGTAATTCTGCAAAATGTGTCACCTGCTTTAAATGCGGCTTCTTTCATCCGAGAGACCGCGCAGATTGATTTTGCAGACTGATTTGATGTTGGTGTTCTGGACGCCTGTGCAGCTGTGCCACTTATGGTTTCATCAGATGCCGAATGACGTTATTAATGGCAACGCGAAGCGGGGCTTTACTTATGGACCGTTGAACCCTAGAGCCTGATTATCTGCTTCCCACCACTCGAATGTGGAGTAGTGCTCCATCGGTGTAGCCCCCCACCACCCCCCCCACCCCGCAACCTACACAATACACACCACCCCATCCTCTTTCTTTTTCCTCCTACACCTACACCACCCACTCATCACCCTCTTTACTGCTGTCTCTCTCTCTCTCTCTCTCTCTCTCTCTCTCTCTTTCTCACCTTCTCGTTCTCTTGCTTTTCCTTTCCTTCTTTCTACTCCCTCTCTCTTTGTGTCCACCCCTCTCTCTCTCACCTTCTTGTTCTCTCTCTTTTCCTTTCCTTCTTTCTACTCCCTCTGTGTGTCAATCTCTCCCTCACCTTCTTGTTCTCTCTCTTTTCCTTTCCTTCTTTCTACTCCCTCTCTCATTGTGTCCACCCCTCTCTCTCTCACCTTCTTGTTCTCTCTCTTTTCCTTTCCTTCTTTCTACTCCCTCTCTCATTGTGTCCACCCCTCTCTCTCTCACCTTCTTGTTCTCTCTCTTTTCCTTTCCTTCTTTCTACTCCCTCTCTCTTTGTGTCCACCTCTCTCTCTCTCACCTTCTTGTTCTCTCTCTTTTCCTTTCCTTCTTTCTACTCCCTCTCTTTGTGTCCACCCCTCTCTCTCTCACCTTCTTGTTCTCTCTCTTTTCCTTTCCTTCTTTGTGCTCCCTCTCTTTGTGTCCACCCCCCCCCTCTCTCTCTCTCTGTGAAGCTCTCTCACTCACAGACGCAAGCACGACCACAGAAGATGACCAACATGTTGATCATCTTCTGTTCGCTCGCCACATTTACGGTGCACGCGCCTCACACGCACCATGTTACACGAGAGAACAAATAATTGAGGCATAATTCTCCTGCCAGTTCGCCACGTGTAGTATTTGACAGGTATATCAATTCTTGTAGCAGGTCCATCATCCGAAAGACCAAAAAAAATCTGTTGGGTTTAATCACAGCATCGAGTGCACTGCGGGTATCTGTCCAGTAGGGGGTGATAGAGAGTCAAGCTAGAAAAGTTTCAAAAACTCAAAAAAGCTGAGGCAGGGCGAGGAAGAACAGTACCTATGAGGAAGAGTTTGGAAATTTGCGGATTTGACCGGGATTTATTCCTAACGTAGATCTGAAACATGCAACACAGGGTCTCATGGAGCGCAACGGGGACTTCTGAGTTACGGCCATGCTTATTTTGTGGGCAAATAGAGACCCCCTCCTTGGGATTCACAAATCCCCCAGTCCGTCTGAACACACACACACACACACACACACACACACACACACACACACACACACACACACACACACACACACACACACACACACACACACACACACACAACCCTGCGCTCATATTGACAGGTTTTGGGGAAAATAAAATGACAAAATGTAAAATTTTTTGGTGCCACACAACTCGGCGCTTACATAAGTGTCAGTTATTGGTCGGATCAAACTGACATAACTCAGGAGTAGAGGGGTTTCCGTTGCTAGGGAACTGAGAGGAGGGAAAAATAAAGGCTGAAAAGCAGGCCGGTAAATGTTGGGGCGCTGCTAAGCGCGCGGCGCCGTCCCCGTGTTGTTCCCGTGACGCACGCCACCTGTGACCTTGCGACCCCGTCCGACCCTGCTCCCAAAGATGGGGGGTCGTTCTCTGCCGCTTTGTGATGAGAAAATAGACCCTAACAGAGGCTTTAGAAGGACTCGCCGTCTCTCTCGGGGTGATAATTGCGCTAATTTGACTGCACGAAAAAAAAGCTTTTCAGCAGACTCTAATGGCAGACAGACGGCGCTGCCACCTCGCGGCGCTATTCCCCGAGCCCTCTCGGGAACCAATAGGGAAACGGAACGTTCTTTTCTTTATTTACGTTTGAAACGTCATTATAGAAATCACAGCTTAAAACGTGGCTGCACCCCGGATAGCAAGATATGCGGTGCAGGAGGCAGGGCGCGTCAGAGAAGTGATGGCGCCACATACAGTCAGCCACCCCGTGAAGCCACGCTGATTCCTTAGGATGGTGCGGGAGATGCATGATTACCCCGAGGACGGCGGGTGGGGGTGATGGGGTGATGGGGGTGACGGGGTGATGGGGGTGTTGGGGTGGGAGGGTTTGGCAGGCAGGTTTTTGGAGGAAGAGCTCGCCCTATTGTGCAACATGTCTTTTGTTGGCAGAATGAAAAGAACAGAGTAGGAATTCAAGAGAGCTGTGTCGCTATGGAAACAGCTGCAAAGAGAGGCAGAGAGGGTGAGTGAGCGAGAGACAGCGAGAGAGAGAGAGAGGGGAGGGAGCGAGAGAGGGGGGGAGAGAGGGGGAAGGAGAGAGAGCGAGAACGAGAGAGCGAGAGAGAAAGAGAACGAGAGCGAGAGAGAGAGCGAGAGAGAAAGAGAACGAGAGAGAGAGCGAGAGAGAGAGTGAGAGAGAGTGAGAGAGAAGGAGAGAGAGAGCGAGAGAGAGAGTGAGAGAGAAGGAGAGAGAGCGAGAGAGGAGAGAGAGCGAGAGAGAGAGTGAGAGAGAAGGAGAGAGAGAGCGAGAGAGTGAGAGAGAGCGAGAGAGAAGGAGAGAGAGAGTGAGAGAGAGTGAGAGAGAGCGAGAGAGAGAAGGAGAGAGTGAGAGAGCGAGTGAGAGAGAAGGAGAGAGAGAGTGAGAGAGAAGGAGAGAGAGAGAGCGGAGCGGGCGAGAGAGAGTGAGAGGGGGGGGCAAAAGACAGATTGTTATGCCAATAAAGCGCTGTTGAGAGCGACAGCAGGGCGAGAGAGAGAGAGAGAGAGAGAGAGAGAGAGAGAGAGAGAGAGAGAGAGAGAGAGAGAGAGAGAGAGAGAGAGAGAGAGAGAGAGAGAGGGGAGGGAGCGAGAGAGGGGGAGAGAGAGAGGGGGGCAAAAGAGAGAGAGAGAGGGAAGGAGAGAGAGAGAGAGAGCGAGAGAGAGGAGAGCACGAGAGAGCGGGGCGAGAGAGAGGGAGAGGGAGAGAGCAAGAGAGTGAGCGAGAGAGAGAGGGGAGGGAGCGAGAGAGAGAGAGGGAGAGAGGGAGAGGGAGAGAGAGCAAGAGAGTGAGCGAGAGAGAGGGAGCGAGAGAGAGGGAGAGAGGGAGAGAGGGGAGAGAGCAAGAGAGTGAGCGAGAGAGAGAGGGGAGGGAGCGAGAGAGAGCGAGAGCAAGAGAGAGAGAGATGTAGAGAGAGATTGTTATGCCAATAAAGCACTGTTGACAGAGAGAGAGAGAGCAGGGGGAGAAAGAGAGAGAGAGAGAGAGTGAGAGAGAATGAGAGAGAGAGAGGGGAGAAAGAAAGAGGGGGCGAGACACAGAGCGAGAGAGCGAGAGAGAGGGAGGGAGAGAGAGAGAGAGTAAAAAATGAAATGTTTGTAGAGATGGACAATTGTTTCGTCTGGCAGTTTGAAATTAATTTAAGGCAGTGGGCGCCCACGTGCAGTGTGAAAGGTAAAATGGGATGACACGCTTGTTTTGTGTGCTGAATGATGTGTTTCCATACAGTACGGACACACTACCCCCCCCCCGGTTCTGCACACTGTACACCAAACACACACACACACACACACACACACACACACACACACACACACACACATATGTGTGTGTGTGTGTGTGTGTGTGTGTGTGTGTGTGTGTGTGTGTGTGTGTATAACCATGCACATGTGACGATCCAGATTACCGTGTTGCTGGGTCCATATTCCGCCATGTATTGTTCTGGTGCTGTCGCGTAAACGGCAGCATTGCCTGCTGGATGCAGATTAAGCGGAGGAGGAGGAGGAAGCAGAACCCTCGCTGGAGCCTGGAGCGCAGCAACAGTTCCCTTTATGTCCTGCGGGGCAGATTATTCTCTTTAGAGGTGGCTTTCTGTCGCGCCTGGTGCCAACATGTGTATATTTTCTGCTGGAGTGCTCTACACCATCAGGCCGACACTGTGTAGGACACAGTCCATTCCATCCATCCGTCCGTCCATCCATCCATCCATCCATAGTACACATAGTAGTCCATTCCATCCATCCGTCCATCCATCCATCCATCCATAGTACACATAGTAGTCCATTCCATCCATCCGTCCATCCATCCATCCATCCATAGTACACATAGTAGTCCATTCCATCCATCCATCCATCCATCCATCCATCCATCCATCCATCCATCCATCCATCCATCCATAGTATCCATAGTAGTCCATTCCATCCATCCGTCCATCCATCCATCCATAGTACCCATAGTAGTCCATTCCATCCATCCGTCCATCCATCCATCCATCCATCCATAGTACACATAGTAGTCCATTCCATCCATCCGTCCATCCATCCATCCGTCCATCCATCCATAGTACACATAGTAGTCCATTCCATCCATCCGTCCATCCTTCCATCCATCCATAGTACCCATAGTAGTCCATTCCATCCATCCGTCCATAGTATCCATAGTAGTCCATTCCATCCATCTATCCATCCATCCGTCCATCGTATCCATAGTAGTCCATTCCATCCATCCGTCCATCCATCCATCCATCCATAGTACCCATAGAAGTCCATTCCATCCATCCGTCCATGGTATCCATAGTAGTCCATTCCATCCATCCGTCCATCCATCCATCCCTCCATAGTACCCATAGTAGTCCATTCCATCCATCCGTCCATCCATCCATCCGTCCATGGTATCCATAGTAGTCCATTCCATCCATCCGTCCATCCATCCATCCCTCCATAGTACCCATAGTAGTCCATTCCATCCATCCGTCCATCCATCCATCCATCCATCCATCCATCCATCCATCCATAGTACCCATAGTAGTCCATTCCATCCATCCGTCCATCCATCCTTCCATCCATCCATAGTATCCATAGTAGTCCATTCCATCCATCCATCCATCCATCCATCCATCCATCCATCCATCCATCCATCCATCCATCCATCCATTCATCCGTCCATAGTATCCATAGTAGTCCATTCCATCCATCCATCCGTCCATCCATCCGTCCATATTATCCATAGTAGTCCATTCCATCCATCCATCCGTCCATCCATCCGTCCATAGTACCCATAGTAGTCCATTCCATCCATCCATCCGTCCATAGTACCCACAGTAATCCATTCCATCCATCCATCCGTCCATAGTATCCATAGTAGCCCATTCCATCCATCCATCCGTCCATAGTACCCATAGTAGTCCATTCCATCCATCCATCCGTCCATATTATCCATAGTAGTCCATTCCATCCATCCATCCATCCATCCCTCCATCCATCCGTCCATCCATCCGTCCATAGTATCCATAGTAGTCCATTCAATTCCATTCCATCCATTATCCAAACCGCTTATCCTGCTCTCAGGGTGGCGGGGATGCTGGAGCCTATCCCAGCAGTCATTGGGCAGCAGGCGGGGGGGCACCCTGGACAGGCCGCCAGACCATCACAGCCCCCCCCCCCCCACACACACACACACACAAGGACAAGGACAATTTAGCACAGCCGAGTCACCTGACCTGCATGTCTTTGGACTGTGGGAGGAAACCCACGCAGACACGGGGAGAACATGCAACCTCCACACAGAGGACGACCCGGGACGACCTCCAAGGTTGGACTACCTCGGGACTCAAACCCAGGACTTTCTTGCTGTGAGGCGACCACGCTAACCCTTGTGCCACCGTGCCGCCCTGGTACAAAGTCGCTGGTGATATAACCTCTGACAGTGAGGTTATAACGCGGCGTTAATTCATACTGAGACACGTGCATTGTATTTCATCTATACAAACAGCACGGGGAAATAAGGTCAGCTGGACCTTCTAGTCCTCAGCTGGACGACTGGTTCGGTTTAGACCCGTTAGCTTCCCACATAGCGGGCACGTTTGGGCCTAATCTGGGGCACTTTTGGTACTTGGGGCTCAGTTACGGCACTGCCAAGTGTTGTGTGGCCCAAATGCGACGAACCGGGCTCGACTTGGGTTACAGCACATACTATGTGGGCCCAGGTGTGGCTGAGTTGAGGCAGCCACACCGGCCAGATGTGGGCCGTAAGATAAGTGCAGATGTGGGCCATGTTAGGGCCAAAGATTCTTCGCTATCTGGGTTTAGTTGAATGGTGTTTGTTTTTTCAAGCGGAGTCATCTTAGATACAGTTCTGCATGTCTATCTGCGTGTGCGCGGAGGAAGAGGAAGAGGAAGAGGAAGAGGGCGGCAGATGGAGCGAAAGAGCCCAGTTGTCTATAATGAGGTCTGGCTCCCCACACTCGGAGTGCCGGAGACCCTGCTTTCTCCTCTCCTCTCTCTCTCAAAAAAAAAGGGAGCAGCCCTGAGAACTATTTCACGGTCTATTTTTACTCTTGACTTTTCCACGACCCACTTTTTTAAACGGTTTAACAGCGCAAGTCTGTCTTCATCAGCTTAAAATGTGACAACGCTCCTCCGCTGTCAAACCCTGGCCTGGGTGTGGCCAGTGCGTCTGGGAGACGTCTTCAGCATCTTCCTCTGCCTCCAGCAAACGAACTTGGTCCAAGTTCGGCGCAGTACCCCAACAGCTTGACCGCAGGGGGTGCAAGACACTTTGTTTATTTTTTGGGTGAAAAATTCCCCCCCCCCCTTTTCTCCCCAGTTGCACTTGGCCAACTACCCCGACTCTTCCGAGCCGTCCCGGTCGCTGCTCCGCCCCCCCTCTGCCGATCCGGGGGAGGGCTGCAGACCACCACCACATGCCTCCTCCCATACATGTGGAGTCGCCAGCCGCTTCTTTTCACCTGACAGTGAGGAGTTTCGCCAGGGGGACGTAGCACGTGGGAGGGTCACGCTATCCCCCCCCCATCCCCAGAACAGGCGCCCTGACCGACCAGAGGAGGCGCTAGTGCAGCGACCAGGACACACACCCACATCCGGCTTCCCACCCGCAGACACGGCCAATTGTGTCTGTAGGGACGCCCCGACCGAGCCGGAGGTAACACGGGGATTCGAACCGGCGATCACCCGTGTTGGTAGGCGACGGAATAGACCGCTACGCCCTCCGGACGCCCCAGGGATGCGAGGCAGCTGTTGCCTCCGTCTTTGCAACTCCTTTTTTAGATGCGTCCTCGCGGCCCCCGTCTCTTCCTGGCTCCGAGCTCTGCCCACAGCATTCCCACAAATACCTTTATAGACCCGTGTATGTGTGCGCGCGCATGTGCGCGCGCGCGCCAGCGTTTTCTTGGAGACGGGCCATTGAAAAGAGGAAATAACAAAAACACCCTCCATCACACCCCACCCATCCAGTTTTCATTCAGCTGGATTTTACGTCGCCGTCGTGAAATAACGTGGGAGGCGGGGGGTGGGGGTGGGTGGGTGGGTGGGGTGCGCTAGGGGGTGTTTAGGCACCACATTCCGCGAGCTCATTTCCAGCCAGGTGTAAAAGACTGAGAGACTTCTCAAACCCAGTGCTCCCTTAGTTCCCCACTCCCACTGAGCAGTGCGCACGCAGGTGGACCAAACTCCTCCAGAAATGGGCAGCCTTAGCCAAGCGAGGCATTTGCATTCGCCAAGGTAATCGAGCACAAGGACGGCGTGAAGTTTACCACTTTCCTTTTCTCCTCCTCCTCCTCCTCCTCCTCCTCCTCCTCCACCTCCTCCCGGATTTCCACAAACGACAGTAGTTGCAGCCGGGATCGTAGCGTCCGAAGTGCCGGCTGGACTGGACGCAGCTTTTTTTAAAAAAAAAGCGGGGTTGTCGAGCTCGTTTTTCTGTCGTACGTGCGCGCATCCGTTCCAGCCTGCCATCCGAATCCGACGCGCCGCGTTTTGCGCGGACGGATGGGACGGCGCGGAGGTGCGTCCTGCGCCCCGCACACGCGAGTCCAGCCGAAGTCCATGGAGCTTCCCGTCACGTTGTCCCCCAACTAACCAACCAACCAGCCCCCCCCCCCCTCTCATGACATGTCGCGCAACCCGCTGGACATGGAGTGATAATAACAGGATCCGGCGGCAACGATTTTGGCCAAGCTCGGCGCTCTAACCAGGTCGGCGTGTCCAAGCGCGATCGGAGGTGGATCTGTTTTGTTTTTTCTCATTTCACCGCCATCCCCTATGTACCCCCCCCCTTTTATATGATAAACTGAACTTTGGCGGGGAAAGTAAGTCCTCGCTGGGTAACCCCTCGTTTCTCTCCTCGCAGAATGGCTCGGTTCGGAGAGGAGTCGGCCCCCGGCGCGGCGGACCGCGGGGACGGGGACGCGGCGGAGCGCGGCGCGGACGGCGCGGACGGCGCGGACGCGGCGGGGCCGGCGGGCTCCCTGAAGCAAGCCGCCAAGGCGCAGCGGGCCAAGACCATGGCGCTGTACAACCCCGTCCCGCACCGGCACAACTGCCTCACCGTCAACAGGTCGCTCTTCATCTTCGCCCAGGACAACATGATAAGGAAATACGCGCGGAGAATCATCGAGTGGCCATATCCTTTTCTTTTCTTTTCTTTTCTTTGTTTTTTTTTGTTGCGTAAAGTTGTGTTAAAGTGATTTTGGCGTGCGTGATCTGTGTTGGAAAACAAACAAAAAAAGTGTGCGTGTGCGTGTGCGCCCCCCCCCCCCAAGGCGTTTGTCCTTATAAATAAACCAGTGAATAAATGTTATTCCGGTCTCTGGCTGAGCACCGCGGACAGCGCTCAGCCGCTTTCTGTTCCACCGGATGTTCTTCTTACTCTGCGCTTTGTTGCGCCCTTGTCCGGGAGGAGAAGAAGAAGGGCTCCGGGTCATGTTGTGTACTGTGAGGGGGGGGGGGTGTCCAAATATGTTATGTGGTGAAGAGACTGCCCTCCACCAAACAAACAAAAAAACGACCCCATAGGTCGTTTGTACAAGCAACTTACTGCGACCCATAGTAACACGCCCCCGGGGGGTCGCCCTAGAGGACAAACGGCCTGTGTGGCCGCACGGGTTGGAGGACTTGTTGATGGCGCAGGTCTATTAGTTGTCCTCGGGTTCTCCACGTGACTTCCCGCGCACTGTCTGCGGGTCATTATTAATTCTGGGTCGTTGCTGATGGAATAGGCCGCGCACGTGTTCTGCCATTCCCCAACTTGACTTTGCAAAAAATGAAAGAGCCCGGTTAAAATGAACCCCGCGGTGGGGCAGAACTCCACCGTGCCCCAGCGTGCCCCGAGCCCCGGGCAGGGAGGGCGCGCAGCATGGCGGAGCGTGAGGCTGCAGGCTAGCATGTGGTGATCTCCTGAAACAGCGCTCCCCGCTGTGGGGGTGGGATGTGGGCACATCTATGCTGCCTTAGTGTATACTGGACGGTGAACTTGGCCACGAGTAGGTGTTAGTACAAATAGACGATGTAATAATTCTTGCCCCTCCCCCCTCCTACCCCCCCCCCCCATTCTAACAGTGGACATCTGTTTATTTTCCCTCCAGCCCTGTTAAAAGTTACCAGTCAAGTTGTGTTTAGGTAACCATGAGGAGACTATGCCACTGTATGAGGACGCTGTTTGGCTAGCATGTGTGCAAAATTACACTCCAATTTATTAGCTATTATTGTTGTTGTTGTTGTTGATATCAATATTAGTGCTAGTAGTAGCGTGCAGTAGCAACTGTAGTAGCAGCAACACTAATAGTAGTAGAAATACTTATAGTAGTAGCATTAGCAGTGGCAATACTAGCAGTTGTAGTAGCAGCAGTATTCGCAGTAGTAGTTGTAGTTGTAGTACTATCATTCGTATCAGTATCAGTAGTGGTAGTAGCATTAGCAGCAGCAGCAGTAGTAGTAGTAGTAGTAGTAGTAGTAGTAAAATACTCGTAGTAGTAGCATTAATAGTGGCAATAGCAGTTGGAGTAGCAGCAGTATTATTATTAGTAGTATTATAATTAATGTAGTAGTAGTAGTAGTAGTAGCAGCCTTAGCAGTGGCAATAGTAGCAGTTGGAGTAGCAGCAGTATTAGTAGTAGTCGTATTATCATTAATAGTAGTAGTAGTAGAAATACTCGTAGTAGTAGCATTAGCAGTGGCAATAGTAGCAGTTGGAGTAGTAGCAGTATTAGTAGAAGTGTTGTCATTAATGTAGTAGTAGAAGTAGTAGTAGAAGTAGTATTGACAGTTGTTGTGGTAGTAGCATTAGCAGTAACAATACTAAGTCGTATTTGCTGCAGCAGTATTAGTAGTAGTAGTAGTTGTAGCATTATCATTAGTAGTAGTACCAGTAGTGGTAGTAGCATTTACAATAGTAGTAGTAGTAGTAGTAGTAGTAGCAGTAGCAGTAGAATTAGTGGTAGTACTAGTAGCATACAGATTCCCTGTTGTTTCCTGACAAACCACTGGCACGTCAGAGAGGCTGTTGTGGTGACATGGCCAACATAACCATGAGCATGACATGATTTAGATTCCACATAGTTCCTCTCCTCCTGTCTTTCCTCTCTCAGCAGACTCCCACTGAGCTGGTCTGCCGGTGTTACCTAACCGTGGGCTTGGTGGATGTGTGGGTTGTGGGGCTGATGGTCAAGCCTAGCGAGCCGCAGACAGCTCTGCATCACACAGCTGCCACGTGATGAGCAGCACTGTGATGGATGGTGGGATGTAGAGTACATGTCAGTACACTGGCTGACCGAGACCTGGTCCTACGCACATTGTGGCACAGTACCTACTGAGAAAGCGAGAAGTAAAGTGAATTCATACTCATATGAATTCATAGTACTAGTGTTAGTAGCTCTGGTAGTTGTAGTTTAGTTGCTTGGATGTTAAGTCACCGTACGACTGTGTCAAATAATTGTATGATTGTGTAACCAACTAAAGGGGGCCGGCCCCCTGGCTGATCGGTTAAAGAGTTTGGTTGTTAGACAGATCTCTGTTGCCCTCTGGATTCCCTATACAGTTGACTTAAATCTGATTTTTTTTTTTAGTGTAAGGGATGAAGCAGGAGATAGGTAGTGGATAGAGGTGGATTTGGTGACTATACTTGCCATTTTGGACTAGTTTTGGTTGTGGCAGCATGGACTTGTCGACATGAGGCCCTCATGGTGGCTTACCATGATGGGCAAACACATAGGCACACACTTCCCCATAAAACGTGCACATGTGTGTGTTTGCATCCAGTGTACACAATCCAGACATGTGTAGCGGTGACATGACCCTCAGATCTGCCGTGCCGTATTTTCACTCTGGAACGTGGCTCAGTCTGGTCCGAGTAACTTCAGGACCGTCTCTGTCTTTCCAAAGCCCTTTCCGTCCCTCCTCGTCTAAAGCCGTTTGCTGACGATACAGTTTTCTTTCCAACCGTTTGCTTCCAGTGCCAGAGAAGATGCGCTCTTTCAGAATTCATCCATCACTCCTATTCTCCACCCGTCTGTGGGCTGATGCTTTCACCACACAAAACTCCACACAAACATGATGCTGGGTTAAGTGGAGACTACCACGTGCCTCCTCCGATACATGTGGAGTCGCCAGACGCTTCTTTTCACCTGACAGCGAGAAGTTTCACCAGGGGGACGTAGCGTGTGGGAGGATCACGCTATTCATATATATATATATAATTTTGATATGATGAGCAAAACATATCCGAACGATGCCCTGCCAATTTGGTTTCTGAGTCTAAGCCTCATTCATTACGGTGTAAATGCAACAGTGATAGTGCAACAGGAACGAAAAACTATCCCAAATTTTGTTGTTCGTTTTATCTGATCGGGGCTGTAATTACCATAGCAACACATATTTCAGCCCTAGGATACTTGAAAAGTCCTCTTTGCAGCACAACGTCCTCCACAAAAACTGACTGTGGGACGCCTGCTTTGCAGATACATGAAAACCTTGAACAGCGGACACAGCGGCGCTTAACCTGCAAGCTGCACCCATGTCGCCATGATCATTAATATCACGACCTTCCTGCAGGGCTGCACGTTTGCCTTGTACTTTCTGTGTGTCCTGTCCTCACTGTGTGTCAGTCAAGTCTTCCTGCCTGGTACAAAAGTGCGGTCTTTAACTGTGTGACCTTTACACCCTTTGAGTACATGATCCTGGCCACCATCACCGCCAACTGCGTCGTCCTTGCACTGGAGCAGCACCTGCCAGGAGAGGACAAGACCCCGATGGCCAAGAGACTGGTGGGGGCTGCGTCTGTTCGGTTTACACATGCACGCACACACACATGCACACACGCGTGCACACACATGCACATACACACGCATGCACGCACAAACACACACACACACACAGGCATGCAAACACGCGTGCACACATATACACACGCATGCATGCACAAACACACGCACACACGCCTGTTTGATTTACACATGCAGGACTTCACACACACGCACACACACACACGCACACACACATGCACACACGCGTGCACACACATGCACGCGCGCACACATACACGTGTGCACGCACACACGCATGCACACATGCATGCACAAACACACACACGCGCGTGCACACATGCACTTTGAGTGGGTGTTGCAGCTATAAAAGCGCTATAAAAATGCAACTTGATTGATTGATTGATTGATTGATTG